>NW_021822988.1:17500-35776 GCF_901001165.1 Salmo trutta
TGTGTGTTTGTGTGTGCGTGCGTGTGTGTGTGTGTTAAGTGTACATACTGTGTGAAGAGCACATCTGCCTGGTGGGTAGCTGGAGCCCTGTGTTCCTCTCAGACAGTGTCTGATGTGATTTACTCTGAGGTCAGAGGTCAAGAGCCCCAGTCTCCATCTGCAGTCTGAACACTAGCCATCAGGAAGGGATTAGGCTGGAGTCAATGGGCTTGGTGACATGCCTGCCACGAGCTCAGTTGCACGCACACACACACAAACGCAGACGCTCAAGCGCATGCGCACACACACACACACACACACGCACACACACACACACACACACACACACACCACACACACACACACACACACACACACACACACACACACACAAGCTAAACAGTGAGAAATCAACTTTTAGCTGTGAGACAATACCCCGGATAACAAAATACAAATACCAAATTCCCTTTGCCCATTTTCTTGAGACAACAACGCAAAACCAGGTAGCAATATTTCTCAGGAGCGGAGCCCTTGACAGACAGACAGAGCTGTGAGACGACTGCGTTTGACGAGACATGACAGAACCAAAATCTCAGTCAGTCAGACTTGTTATTTAAGTTACCGAGGATGGTTGGGTTCAGTGTGTCGCTGGGTTAAAGGATGGTTCAGAACAGAAGCATTGCTGCCTTGCCTCGCTGTGCTGCGGCACTGCCTGCCTGTCTCTGCACTCTAGGTGTGGGGAAAACAGGGCGTAATGTTTATGCATTAGATTTCAAAGGTTCCTTCAGGCAAGGAAATCCAGATTCTAAGGTGTTCAACTGCCAGCAGGGATCTGAGGGACTTTTCTTTCTGTCTGTCGTTATTGCTGAGTGACACCGCTTGGCTCCGCATCCTCTCAACATGCAGGTGAGGATGTAAGAGCTAAGTATGCATACACTAGACTCCCCTAACGCACTTTTACACTGTCGTTCGATATTATTTTGAATCTCATATTCTATAAAGCGCATATGCGGAGAGTCGAAAGTGTTTTGAGTTATACTAAACAGGAAAAATATCGAATGTCTAGTCTAAAATTAGGTATCTGTAAAAGGTGTAACAGACAAACCAATTTTAAAGGCATTTCTGTCTCTTTCAAGAAAATAGAAAAGGTTGAAGTACTCAGCTAGATTGTCATGCTCTCTACAGTAAGGTTTTCATACCATACAACTCTCACGTGTGTAGCTTAGCCAACACAGTAACTTTCTATATGTGTTCTGTATCACTTTGTCAGCACATAGTATAAACCTAAGGCCTCCACAAATACGCCTCCCCGCTTCTCAAACTCAGATAAATCCTCTATCCTTCTACATTGAGCTGAGAAACAGGTTGTTAGCACTTTGAGGCGAGCTAGCTATCAGAACATCCTCAGAATTACGCTGAGCCCAGCAGCCATACAGTATTACAAGTTAAAATGGATGCCTGGGCATCAATGGAAAGCTTTGAAGAGCTTTTAATGAGCAGATCGTAAGAGTTAAACATTTAGAACTGGTGGAAGTGCCACCGTGGAGAGAAGAAAGGGGGGAAGGGGGGAAGGAGAGGAGGATGTGTCTTTGATGCTGGGAGATATCTACGGAGCAGTGCTGGGGAAACGAACAGTACATCCAGGGATGGTCTGAGGTTCTAAAACCACTCAATTGATTCAAGTCTGTTTCCTTCCTACCTACAGAAACAGTCAGAGAGGTCAAAGGAGACATAGGCAAAGAGTTCAAGAGGGAGGGAAAAGTGATAGAGAGAGAAAAAATAGATTGTAGACAGAGGTTAACTCACACAGAGAGAGGGGTGTATCAGAGAGAGACAGAGGGAGCAAATGAAAGAGAAAGAGAGAGAAAAGCGAGAGAGGCACAACACACAGTGAGATGGAAGTGTTGTGCCTCTAAGTCGGTGGAGGAAGCAGCGGGAGTCTAGTGCAGCTTTGAACTCCGCCCCCATTAGAATGCCTGATGGAGGTTTGAATAGAACTGTTGAAAGCAACCAGAGCATTTTTGATGTTCATTTGTTTTTGTTGTGTGTGTTTTTTCCTCCCTCTCCTTTCCTCTCCTTCTCGGGCCACTTCGAAATATTTTATAGTCACACCCGATTTAACACAGCGATAAAGATACTTCCAGTTTTCTTTCTTGTTCCTTCTCTCTCTCTCTCTCTCTCTCCTCTCTCTTTCCCTTTAAGTTTCAGTGTTCCTCACTTTTTCAAAGACAAGGGTGATCAGTATTTTCATGGTGTCGTTGGGTTCATGGTCATTAGAGAGAAAGTTTTCATGTGTGCTGAATTCCCCACATCTCTCATAATCACTATGTTGCTTTATGGTATGCAGAAACAAATCTGGAGAGAAAGAGAGATTTTATCTCTTCACATTTAATACACCAATTTGCAGGGGTTTTGATATTTTCCTCTTGTTTCCTCTGGCACACATTGTCAAAGTGCAGATGATGAGATATGTCTGTTTCATGCGTGGCAGTGTGACAATGACGTTGTGTATTGTAGTGTTATCTGGAACAAATCCCTGAGTCTCTTACACAATACTTCATTGTACTCATGTTTTCACGAATGTAGCTTGTGTTACTGGCATACACAGTTGATTGTAGTGACGGAATCACAAATACATTAATGACACAGAAACACATGAAACTATTGTACCCTCACTAAAAATACTTATCGCTATTTTCTGTTATTACCACTTGCATACTTATAGCTTTTAAATCATAACTCAGCAAATAAAAAGCTACTATTCATAAATCGATTCAAAAAAATATGAACACAACATGCAACAATTTCAAAGATTTTACTGAGTTACAGTCATATAAGTAAATCAGTCAACTGAAATAAATGAATTAGGCCCTAATCTATGGATTTCACATGACTGTGAATACAGATATGCATCTGTTGGGGGCATGGATCAGAAAACCAGTCAGTATCTGGTGTGACCACCATTTGCCTCATGCAGCGCGACACATCTCCTCGCATAAAGTTGATCAGGCTGTTGATTGTGGCCTGTGAAATGTTGTCCCACTCCTCTTCGATGGCTGTGCGAAGTTGCTGGATATTGCCGGGATGTCTGGTGAGTATGCAGGCCATGGAAGAACTGGGACATTTTCAACTTCCAGGAATTGTGTACAGATCCTTGTGACATGGGACTCTGCATTATCATGCTGAAACATGAGGTGATGGAGGCAGATGAACGGCACGACAATGGTCCTCAGGATGTCATCACGGTATCTCTGTTCATTCAAATTGCCATCAACAAAATGAAACTGTGTTCTTTGTCCATAGTCCATAGCTTATGCCTGCCCATACCATAACCCCACCTCCACCATGGGGCACTCTGTTCACAACGTTGACATCAGCAAACCACTCCCCCACACTACGCCAGTCACGTGGTCTGTGGTTGTGAAGCCGGTTGGACGTACTGCCAAATTTTCTAAAACGACGTTGGAGGTGGCTTATGGTAGAGAAATTAACATTAAATTATCTGGCAACAGCTCTGGTCCTGCAGTCAGCATGCCAATTGCACACTCGCTCAAAACTTGAGTCATCTGTGGCATTGTGTTGTGTGACAAAACTGCACTTTTTAGAGTGGCCTTTTATTGTCCCCAGCACAAGGTGCACCTGTGTAATGATCATGATGTTTAATCAGCTTCTTGATATTACACATCTGTCAGATGGCTGGGTTATCTTGACAAAGGAGAAATGCTCACTAACAGGGTTGTATACACATTTGTGCACAACATTTAAGATAAATAAGCTTTTTGTGTGTATGGAACATTTCTGGGATCTTTTATTTCAGCTCATGAAACATGGGACCAACACTTTACATGTTGCGTTTATATTTTTACTATTTTTACTTTCATCAGGGCATGGACTCTACAAGGTGTCGAAAGCATTCCACAGGGATGCTGAACCCAGTTGGCTGGATGTCCTTCGGGTGGTGGACCATTCTTGATACACACGGGAAACTGTTGAGCATGAAAAACTCAGCAGTGTTTCAGTTCTTGACACACTTCAACTGGTGCACCTGGAAAATGTTTGTCTTGCCCATTCACCCTCTGAGTGGCACACATACACAATCCATGTCTCAATTGTCTCAATGGTTAAAAATATTACTTTAACCTGTCTCCTCCCCTTCATCTACACTGATTGAAGTGGATTTAACAGGTAACATCAATAAGGGAACATATCTTTCACCTGTATTCACCTGGTCAGTCTGTCATGGAAAGAGCAGGTGTTTTGTACACTCAGTGTATATTATTATGATGATAACATGGTTGAGGATGACTGATTATTGTTGATTGTCAGAGTTGCGATGGTGATAGGGAGGTGAGGCTATGTGTTGGAGTCAGGTGGAAGGGAGGGGTCCATGTCAGACATCCTGTAACTTCAGAGTGTCCACTATACAGGACCAGTGAGAGGGGGGAGGGTGGTTCACTCTGACCTCTAACCTCTGGGCCACTCTGACGTCTAACCTCTCGGCTCCCATCAGGTCGGTCACATCTAAGAGCCTCTGAGAGCCTTTGTCTCCCCTCTCCCCCAGCCTCTGTGACAGGTTCTGGGGACACGTCTGTGCTGGGTGTGGGGTGGGCTGGGTCTGGGATGGTGAGTGTGTAAACAACAGTGGTGTGTGTGTGATCTGGTGTCACATGAAAGGCTTTACCGTGGGGCTGACGGCCCACCGTCTAAATGTTTACCCCTCAGATTTATGTATTTATGCAGGGGCGGCTTCGGCTCAAAGGGCTGTATGGCTGGAGAGGAGGGATGGGGCAGGGGAGGGGGGCTGAAGTCTGGAGCCAGGGACTGTTCGAGTGTGAGTGGGGGGTCTTGGGAGGGTGACAGGGGAGACAGAGGGGAGACAGCGGGGAGATGGAGGGGGAGAGCTATAGGGACAGCTGGAGAGCGATGGTGCTGATTCAGAGGCTGGAGCTTCATTCAAACCTGCCTGGAGTCTGGGCTCCTCAAGTCCTGGGGTGGTTGGATACAGGGTTAGGGTTAGTTAGGTGGTTGGATACAGGGTTAGGGTTAGTTAGGTGGTTGGATACAGGGTTAGGGTTAGTTAGGTGGTTGGATACAAGGTTAGGGTTAGTTAGGTGGTTGGATACAGGGTTAGGGTTAGTTAGGTGGTTGGATACATGGTTAGGGTTAGTTAGGTGGTTGGATACAGGGTTAGGGTTAGTTAGGTGGTTGGATACAGGGTTAGGGTTAGTTAGGTGGTTGGATACAGGGTTAGGGTTAGTTAGGTGGTTGGATACAGGGTTAGGGTTAGTTAGGTGGTTGGATACATGGTTAGGGTTAGTTAGGTGGTTGGATACAGGGTTAGGGTTAGTTAGGTGGTTGGATACAGGGTTAGGGTTAGTTAGGTGGTTGGATACATGGTTAGGGTTAGTTAGGTGGTTGGATACAGGGTTAGGGTTAGTTAGGTGGTTGGATACAGGGTTAGGGTTAGTTAGGTGGTTGGATACAGGGTTAGGGTTAGTTAGGTGGTTGGATACAGGGTTAGGGTTAGTTAGGTGGTTGGATACAGGGTAAGGGTTAGTTAGGTGGTTGGATACAGGGTGTCCCCTTTGATGTGGGGAGAACAATGGAACGACTAAATCACTGATGTGAATACAGAATGTATACTAACACACAGTGGGAGACATGGTCAGATTGACATGCACACACACACTACACATACACAGACACACACACACTACACATACACACACACTACACATACACAGACACACACAATACACATACACACACACTACACATACACAGACACACACACTACACATTAACACACTACACATACACAGACACACACACTACACATTAACACACTACACAGACACACACACTACACGTACACACACACTACACATACACAGACACACACACACACTACACAGACACACACACACTACACATACACACACTACACAGACACACACACTACACATACACACACACTACACATACACAGACACACACACACACTACACATGCACACACACTACATATACACAGACACACACACTACACATACACAGACACACACACTACACACTACACAGACACACACACTACACATACACAGACACACACACACACTACACATACACACACACACACTACACAGACACACACACACTACACATACACACTACACAGACACACACACTACACATACACACACACACTACACATACACAGACACACACACACACTACACATACACACACACACACTACACAGACACACACACACACACACACACACACACTACACAGACACACACACACTACACATGCGCAGACACACACACACTACACATACACACACACTACACAGACACACACACACACTACACATACACACACTACACAGACACAGACACATACACAGACACACTACACAGACACAGACACACACACATACACAGACTACACATACACAGACACACGCTACACATACATAGACACACACTACACATCCACAGTTCCACACACACTACACACACACACACACTACACACACTACACATACACACACACTACACATACACAGACACACACACTACACATTAACACACTACACAGACACACACACTACACGTACACACTACACGTACACACACACTACACATACACAGACACACACACACTACACAGACACACACACACTACACATACACACACTACACAGACACACACACTACACATACACACACACTACACATACACAGACACACACACACTACACATACACACACACTACACATACACAGACACACACACTACACACTACACAGACACACACACTACACAGACACACACACTACACATACACAGACACACACACACACACTACACATACACACACACACACTACACAGACACACACACACTACACATACACACACTACACAGACACACACACTACACATACACACACACTACACATACACAGACACACACACACACTACACATACACACACACACACTACACAGACACACCACACACACACCACACTACACAGACACACACACACTACACATGTGCAGACACACACACACTACACACACACACACACTACACAGACACACACACACACTACACACACACACACACTACACAGACACAGACACACACACATACACAGACTACACATACACAGACACACGCTACACATACACAGACACACACTACACATCCACAGTTCCACACACACTACACACACACACACACTACACACACTACACATACACACACTACACATACACACACACACTACACATACACACGCACAGACACACACACACTACACATGCACAGACACACACACTACATATACACAGACACAGACACAGACACACACACACACACTACACATACACAGATGCACACAGGCACACTAAAAGACACACTGTCCTAGAAGGTTTATTAGCCATTTCCTAATGGAACATCATAAAACAGATGAGACAGCAGCTGTAGAAACTAAAAAGTAATGAGTAAGGTTAATATAACTGTCTTCATCATCATTTTATGAGGGAGTTCCACTTTGCTGTAGTGACTCCATGCTCCTTCTCTTTGAAGTTCAGATTATAAATGCATCCAAGAATTTTGGAGTATAATGCTTGGATTATGTGGAGTCTCCATTTCTCATGTAGGTTAGCATGAAAAGTCTACTGAATTGTATGTTGTTCATATATCAGCTAGAACCTCATCAAAGCCATGTGTTTTCCTGCTGTTTCTCTCTGACAGGTTGCTGTTGTAAAGACATGGAACTAGGACCTCCAGGGTTGTACAGCCTTAATGGCTACTAAAGGGGAGGCATTATTTAATGTCAAATTGAAACCCAGCTTTGTGTCAAATCCTGTTTGTCTTCCACCTTTTCCATATGCAAACTGCAACTCTAGATGACACCACCAGGAGGCAGAAAAGAGCCCCTTTGCGGTCCCTTGTGGAATCTACAACATGGTTGATTTCACAATTCAACCGAAGCAAACAGTTAAGTAACAGAAAACACAGCCTACCTTGAAAGTTTACACTGATACCTGATACCAGATCTTACCAGGACTAAGATCGAATCGTACTACACCGGCTCTGATGCTCGTCGGATGTGGCAGGGCCTGCAAACCATTACAGACTACAAAGGGAAGAACAGCCAAGAGCTGCCCAGTGACACGAGCCTACCGGACAAGCTAAACTACTTCTATGCTTGCTTCGAGGCAAATAACACTGAAACATGCATGAGAGCACCAGCTGTACCAGAAGACTGTGTGATCACACTCTCAGCAGCCGATGTGGGTAAGACCATTAGACAGGTCAACATTCACAAGGCCGCAGGGCCAGATGGATTACCAGGGCGTGTAATGCGAGCATGCACTGACCAACTAGCAAGTGTCTTCACTGACATTTTCAACCACTCCCTGTCCGAGTCTGTAAAACCAACATGTTTTAAACAGACCACCATAGTGCCTGTGCCCAAGAACACTAAGGTAACCTGCCTAAATGACTACTGACCCGTAGCACTCACGTCTGTAGCCATGAAGTGCTTTGAAATGCTGGTCATGGCTCACATCAACACCATCATCCCAGAAACCCTAGACCCACTCCAATTTGCATACCGCCTCAACAGATCCACAGATGATGCAGTCTCTATTGCACTCCACACTGCCCTTTCCCACCTGGACAGAAGGAACACCTATATGAGAATGCTATTCATTGACTACAGCTCAGCGTTCAACACCATTGTGCCCTCAAAGCTCTTCAATAAGCTAAGGACCCTGGGACTAAACACCTCCCTCTGCAACTGGATCCTGGACTTCCTGGCGGGCCGCCCCCAGGTGGTAAGGGTAGGTAACAACACATCCGCCACGCTGATCCTCAACACAGGGGCCCCTCAGGGGTGCGTGCTCAGCCCCCTTCTGTACTCCTGTACGACTCCAACACCATCATTAAATTTGCCAATGACACAACAGTGGTAGGCCGACAACAACGAGACCGCCTATAGGGAGGAGGTCAGAGACCTGGCTGTGTGGTGCCAGGACAACAACCTCTCCCTCAACGTGATCAAGAGAAAGGAGATGATTGTGGACTACAGGAAAAAGAGGACCGAGCACGTCCCCATTCTCATCGACGGGGCTGCAGTGGAGCAGGTTGAGAGCTTCAAGTTCCTTGGAGTCCACATCAACAACAAACTAACATGGTCCAAGCACACCATGACAGTCGTGAAGTGGGCACGACAAAACCTTTTCTCCCTTAGGAGACTGAAAAGATTTGGCATGGGTCCTCAGATCCTCAAAAGGTTCTACAGCTGCACCATCGAGAGCATCCTGACTGGTTGCATCACTGCCTGGTATGGAAACTGCTCGGCCTCCGACTGCAAGCACTACAGAGGGTAGTGCGAACGGCCCAGTACATAACTGTGGCCAAGCTTCCTGCCATCCAGGACCTCTACACCAGGTGGTGTCAGAGGAAGGCCCTAAAAAATTGTCAAAGACTCCAGCCAACCTTGTCATAGACTGTTCTCTCTGCTACCACACGGCAAGCGGTACCGGAGCACCAAGTCTAGGTCCAAGAGGCTTCTAAACACCGTCTACCCCCAAGCCATAAGACTCCTGAAAATCTAGGCAAATGGCTACCCAGCCTATTCACATTGCCCCCCCCCCCCCCCTCCACACCACTGCCACTCTCTGTTGTCATCTATGCATAGTCACTTTAATTAACTCTACCTACATGTACATACTACCTCAACTAACCAGTGCCCCCGCACATTGACGTTGTACCGGCACCCCCACGTATATATTGTTATTTTATTTACTGCTCCTCTTTAATTACGTTACTTTTATCTCTTATTCATATCCGTATTTTTTGAAACTGCACTGTTGGTTAGGGGCTCGTAAGTAAGCATTTCACTGAAAGGTCTACACCTGTTGTATTCAGCGCATGTGCCTAATAAAATGTTATTTGATTTGATTTACCATATCATATTTATGGGATGCACAGAACGGTATCGTTTTCAAACAGAGCTAGATAGCTACTGTATCACTATCCAGCAGGCAGCATTAAAGTGACACCTGAGAGGCTGTTGTTAGGGTGATAACTGGGACTGCTCTGAACGTTCTGTCTGTTGAAATCTATACACTGTGAAAGGAGGGTATGTTGAACAGTAGGTTTTTGGGGAACATACAGTATATGTAGAACCTTGTTTTTCATGAATTCATTTTTCACAGCCGTTTTAAGAATGTGTTATCTTTATGTATCAACATGATATTCTTTTTTTTAAACCCCTCCGCTTTTCAAACATTGTTCACATGGAGAGACACCCATACATACATACATACATACATACAGTTGAAGTTGGAAGTTTACATAAACTTAGGTTGGAGTCATTAAAACTAGTTTTTCAACCACTCCACAAATTTCCTGTTAACAAACTAGTTTTGGCAAGTCGGTAAGGACATCTACTTTGCGCATGACACAAGTAATTTTTCCAACAATTGTTTACAGACAGATTATTTCACTTATAATTCATTGTATTACAATTTCACTGGGTCAGAAGTTTACATACACTAAGTTGACTGTGCCTTTACACAGCTTGGAAAATTCCAGAAAATGATGTCATGGCTTTAGAAGATTCTCTTCTGATAGGCTAATTGACATCATTTGAGTCAATTGGAGGTGTACCCGTGGATGTATTTCAAGGCCTACCTTCAAACTCAATGCCTCTTTGCTTGACATCATGGGAAAATCCAAAGAAATCAGCCAAGACCTCAGAAAAAAATGGTAGACCTCCACAAGTCTGGTTCATCCTTGGGAGCAATTTTCAAACGCCTGAAGGTACCACGTTCATCTGTACAAACAATAATACGCAAGTATAAACACCATGGGACCACGCAGCCGTCATACCGCTCAGGAAGGAAACGTGTTCTGTCTCCTAGAGATAAACGTACTTTGGTGTGAAAAGTGCAAATCAATCCCAGAACAACAGCAAAGGACCTTGTGAAGATGCTGGAGGAAACAGGTACAAAAGTATCTATATCCTGTGGCAGACCAGGGGGTTAGGTCAAGACGTTTACATTGATCAGACACGGACAGAGTATGATTAGCTCGGTTTCAAGGGTGTTTATTAAATAATAAATCAAAAAGAAAAGGTCTCCCCCATGAGACCCTCTCCGGGATACCTTCTTCTGGGCTCCGGGTCTTCCTGTATCCTGTTGGGCACACAAACTCAACTCCCTCGGCTTAGCTCGGGTAACCGTATCCAACCATCGGGAAGTCACCTCATTTCCCCTAGTCCTCTCCCTGTGTGCTCCCCTTCTGGCAGCTTTATGGGCTTCGCACAGCTGGTGAGCAATCCACCCTTGATTACTCACCAGCTCCCAATCAGCCCCAATTAGTCCTGTCCGGAGAGCCCGTCGAGACCTGGCACGTCCAGCAGATGGAGCCACCGCCTCGTGATGTATACTCCATCTGTTACCAGGCCTCGACGAGTCTCTCCCTGGTGGCTGACCTGCTGTACTCCCCCCCCCCAGCTCTGTCAAGGAGGGGACGGTCATCAGTGCAACGTCTGTCTCCCTTCTCAATAGGGCGTCCGCATTTCCATGCTTCGCCCCTGACCTGTGCACAACAGAAAAAGAGAAGCTTTGAAGGGACAAGAACCACCTGGTGACCCGATTGTTTGTGTCCTTTCCCCTGGCCATCCAGACCAGGGGAGCATGGTCCGTGACCAGGGTGAAGTGGGTACCTAGCAGGTAATCCTTGAGAGTGTCTAGCGCCAGTTCTAGCGCTAGTTCACCGCTAGACACTCTTTCTCCACGATAGGGAAAATAAATACTCTAGGCATCAGCTTTCGGTTGATGTACATGATGGGGTGCTCCTCCCCCTCGTGTACCTGGAACAGAACGGCCCCTAGTCCCGTATCACATGCGTCCGTCTGGACCACCATCGGCACCTGGAAATCGGGCGTTACAAGAATCGGATGGGAGCACAGCGCTTCCTTCAGACTGTTGAACGCCGCTTCTGTCTCGTCCGTCCATTTCACTGTTTTCGGGAGGTGGGCCCTGGTTAGACCTGGAATTCTCGGGGCTGGGCTACCCGATTGTAGACCTGGGCTTGGGCACGTTGGGCCTTCAATATATGTTCCCTCACGACTGGCCATATGGCTGTCATCCGCTCCCGCATCGTCTCCACGTGCTCTACCACACTGCGTAAGGGGGTCGTTGGGCTTCCCACACCTCCTTGGCAAGGTCCAGTAGAACGCGTGGCCTCCTCCCATAGAGGAGTTCCAACGGGGAAAACCCAGTGGAGGATTGTGGTACTTCTCGGATTGAGAACATTAGGTGGGGTAGTAGCTGGTCCCAGTTCTTCCCGTCCTGCTCGATGACCTTCCGCAGCATCTGTTTGAGCGTTTTATTAAAGCGCTCGACGAGCCCATCCGTCTACGGGTGAAAAACGGAGGTCCGGATCTGCTTGATCTGCAGGAGGGCACACAACTCTTTCATGAGGCGGGACATAAACTCCGTACCTTGGTCTGTCAGGATCTCATTCGGGATGCCCACCCGGCTAAAGAGGTGGAACAGCTCCCGGGCGATTCCCTTGGACACCGCTGCCCGTAGGGGAATGGCCTCGGGATACCGGGTGGCATAGTCCACTATTACCAAGATGTACCTGTGTCCTCGTGCTGTCTTTACCAGGGGTCCCACTATGTCCATGCCGATGCGTTCAAAGGGCACCCAGATTATTGGCAGGGGGACCAGAGGGTTTTGGAAGTGTGCTTTCGGGGCAGTGAGTTGACACTCCGGGCAGCTGCGACAGTAGTCTTCCATGGCCCTCCTCATCCCGGGCCAGTGGAACCGGGCGGCGATCCGTTCCCGGGTCTTCTCCATTCCCAGGTGCACCCCCAACAGGTGGGTGTGGGCCAGCTGTAGAACGGTTCCTACGTACCGTCGGGGCAGCAACAATACCTCTCGAAGTTCCCCCTGTTGGTGCGACACCTGATACAAAAGGTTATTCTTAATTTGGAAATGGGGGTATCGCCAGTCACTCACCCCCGGAAATAGCTGTCCATCCACCACTATCACTTGGGCGGCAGCAGCTTTCAAATTCGGATCCTCCCATTGGGCCATCCCGAATTGTCCCCTCAGTTGACCCCCCTATGGGGGTCTCGACTGGCCCCTCAAAATCGAGGAGGGGGAGGCTGGGCTCCTCTTCCAGTGGTTCCCCTGGGGGTTCGGGTTCCGGCTCCCCCTCTGACTCCGGACCCGTAGTCAGGTTGGTTAACCGGTGGCTTCCGGGCCGCACAGGCGATGGGTCGTCCCCGCTCTCTTCTTCGGCCGGCTCGTACTTTCTTTCTTAACTCGTGCCCCCATTGGGCCACGAACAGCGGACAATCCCGTCCCACTAGGAGAGGTACCGGTAGCTCTAGCACTGCACCCACCATCATCTGACAGCTCCCTTGTGGCGTCACGATGTTGGTCCATAAGGTGGGATACCGTTTTGTGTCACAGTGAATAGAGGAAATGGACATCTCCCTACCCCGTTCGGTCCCCTGGTTCAGCAGGCTCGTGGTTACGAGCATAACCATGCTTCCGGAGTCTAATAGCGCTTCCGTGTCATGTCCGTCAACCTTCACCGGGACCATGGGTGCAGTTGACCCGTGGTGCACCCAACAGGAGCCTCCGGGGCTAGCTGATGGCATCGACTCCTCTCGAGCCGGGCAATTCTAGGCAATGTGCCCCCGGGCGCCACACTGAAAACACCTTCTTTGGTCTCCATCTACCTGGGGTCGTCGGTGTCGGGTCGGCCCTTTGGCCCTGCCGATGGTCGGTTCGGGGTACACTGCGGTGGGGCTGTCCTTCCGTCCCTTCGGACGGGTCCCTTCGGCAGGTCGCTTCGGACGGGTCACCAGCCAAATACATTTAAACTCAGTTTTTCACAATTCCTGACATTTAATCCTAGTAAAAATGTCCTGTCTTAGGTCAGTTGGTATCACCACTTTATTTTAAGAATGTGAAATGTCAGAACAATAGTTGAGAGAATTATTTATTTCATATTTTATTTATTTCATCACATTCCCAGTAGGTCAGAAGTTTACATACACTCAATTAGTATTTGGTAACATTGCCTTTAAATTGTTTAACTTGGGTCAAACGTTTCGGGTAATCTTTCAAAAGCTTCCCACAATAAGTTGGGTGAATTTTGGCCCATTCCTCCTGACAGAGCTGGTGTAACTGAGTCAGGTTTGTAGGCCTCCTTGCTCGCACATGCTTTTTCAGTTCTGCCCACAACCTTTCCATAGGATTGAGGTCAGGGCTTCGTGATGGCCACTCCAATACCTTGACTTTGTAGTCCTTAAGCCATTTTGCCACAACTTTGGGTCACTGTCCATTTGGAAGACCCATTTGCGACCAACTTTAACTTCCTGACTGAAGTTTTGAAATGTTGCTTCAATATATCCACATAATTTTCCCTTCCTCGTGATGCCATCTATTTTGAGTAGTTCACCAGTCCCTCCTGCAGCAAAGCACCCACACAACATGATGCTGCCATCCCCGTGCTTCACGGATGGGATGGTATTCTTTGGCTTGCAAGCCTCCCCCTTTTTCCTCCAAACATAACGATGGTCATTATGGCCAAACAGTTCTATTTTTGTTTCATCAAACCAGAAGACATTTCTCCAAAAAGTACGATATTTGTCCCCATGTGCAGTTGCAAACCGTAGTCTGGCTTTGGTTAGGGGTCATCTGTCTGTAGCCGTAGTCAGCTGAAGTGAGGTCATGGACCAGCCCATCTATGTGACTCGGCATCACAAACTGTGGGCACATCTCCTCTCACATAGGAACAATCAGTTACAGTGGTGGGATTGTTCAGGCTGGGGTTGGCTTGGAAAAGAGTCAGTACAGTACACAGTTAGTCTGCCTATTCTCTACATAAAGCACCGCCAGCTAGTGAATAACTGAAAGGTTTGGCAGCCATTTCTCCAGTGTTCAGCGTGAGAATCCTGGGTCGTATTCAATAGGCACCAAACAAAGAAAATAAATGTCAGGGACTTTATCTGAACTTGTTCTTCGTTTTGCTACGGTGTGCCCTAATGGATACGACCCTGGTTCTGAGGAGCAGCAGACTTGGTTCCCATGTGTGGAGATTGGAACTCCTGCAGAGGTGTAGAACAGGCTCCTCCAACATTCCCTAAATCCTGTTGGCCGGCGTTGTAAAGACGGGGCTTCAACAAGATCTCCCCTGCCTGCCTCTGATCCTCCAGCCCTGCTCCAGAGTTCCAGAGAGGAGGCTGCCCTGCCAGCGCCTTTATCCCAGCTACCTCCCACCCTGGGCGGGCAGAGCCGGACTAACAGTCCCCCGCTGACCCTGGGGCCTCCGTCTCATTTACACCGACCACCTCCCATCGGCTTTCAATATCCAAACCAATTAGAAGGAGAATCCCCCTCTTTTGTTCGAGAAAAAGAGAGTGAAAAAGGGAAAAGAAGGCAGAGGGCCAAGTTGGTTATAGTAGACCTTGCATCTAGCCAAGAGGACCCACTTGTGGAGCAGTGGGTATTAAAACTCCACAGAATTTGTTTGGAGAAAGCTGCTCTGGGGTCAGAGTGAGATTATGCTCCAGGTTGTGAGTTCCCATGGACCAGGGCCAGGGGTTAGGAGGTAGAGGGGGTTAGAGGGGATTGGGGAGGGAGTTTCAGGTTGTGATGGTGGTCTAGAGGGGCTTTATGAGTTGGAGTCTGTGTGGATGAAAAAGCCTGCCCCCAGCATGGAGGCCCCCATGGTAGAGAGAGACACAGAGGGGCTATTGAGCCTCCAGACACCCCCTCTATCTTTCTTTCTTTCTCCCTCTCTCTCTTTCTCTTCTCTCTCTCTCTCTTTCTATTTCTCTCTCCTCGCTCTCGCTCTTTCTCTCTCTCTCCTCTCCCTCTCTCTTTTTCTCTCTTTCTCTCTTTCTCTTTCTCTCCTTCCTCTCTCTCTCTCGCTCTTTCTCTCTCTTTCAGAGGTCACAAAGGGTACTAGGGGTACAAGTGAGAGAAAAAGAATATGAGAGAACTTGGAGGGACATTTGGAGGAGAGAGAAGCGAGTAAGTAATAGAGAAAGAGAGACGGCCACGGGGAGAGAAAGACAGATAAAAAGAGAAGGCGAGAGCCCAGGGGGTCTTGGTCAGGTCTTTGAAACAGCTCTTGATTGACACTAGGAGCATCAGGTTATTTATTCAGATGTCCAATCAACAGCTGCAGGATATCAATTAAAATGTTGGTTAGAAAAAACATGAGAACCCCTGCAGAGAGCATAGGACTAAGGGCTCGTTCAGAGAACTGGCTGATTTGAGGCTGGTAAACAGGCTTCAGTTAGAATAACTTAAATACTTCACTTCCGACATCAAAACAAAATGGACATAGTTCTGTAAGGGTGGATGGAGTCCTACTGACAAGCACGCACGCACGCACACACACACACACACACACACACACACACACACACACACACACACACACACACACACACCTTTACTTCTCCTGAGTGCATTCTATGATTCCCCGCCTCTCACCCTCTCCCATCTCTCAGTGCTTGCTCCTCTTTGAAGCTCGGCACAGCAGTTTGCTCCGCTGTCTGACTACATGCTTATGTGAGGAGGTGAGAAGGCCCTTTGATTCCAGCACATCTCTCCCTGGTCCGTCTTCTACACCTGGTGAACTGGGCCTGGAAAGGAAACTTGTCACGACTTCCGCCGAAGTCGGTCCCTCTCCTTGTTCGGGCTGCTTTCGGCGGTCGACCTCACCGGCCTTTTAGCCATCGCCGATCCACTTTTCATTTTCCATTTGTTTTGTCCTTGTCTTACACACCTGGTTTCACTCCACCAATTACCTGTTCATTATTTAACCCTCTGTTCCCCCATGTTTGTTTGTGAGTGATTCAGTTAGAACAGGGGTGCACATCTCCAGACCTAGAGAGAAACAGTGTGTGCTGTTGGTGATGCTCTTTGCCTTGATGGGGAGTTGTCCTGAGAAAGGCAGTGCCATTCCCTCTGTCACGCTAAAGCACTGACTGAGATTGGAGGGTTATAGTGACAGGTGAAAGGCAGAGCTGATTTGCAGTTGAAGAGTGTGTGTGTGTGTGTGTGTGTGTGTGTGTGTGTGTGTGTGTGTGTGTGTGTGTGTGTGTGTGTGTACGTTTCTCAGCATCCTGCTTTTTAATGATAACTTTTGACCAAAGTGACAGGGTACTAATCCTCTTATCTATCAGCACGAGTCATGGCTGGCCAGAAGTTATCATACCCACCTATACATGAATATATAACCTAGAATAGAATAGAATAAAAACAGTGAGTTTCTATAATGAGTTCTATAATGTACACAAAGTATACTTCCCTCTCCTCACCTACATCTCCACTCCTCACCTCACCATTCTCCTCTTTTAAAAAAATCAGCGGCAGGCAGCTCAGTTGCGGCATGCACACGTTCCTGGTTATTTGAACAGCAGGGCAGTGCACTTCAAACAGCTTTCAAAGGGAACTGGAGGGGAAAGAGGAGGAGGGAGAGAACAGAGCAGTCCTTCCACCTGATCAGAAAACCCAGAGATGGACGATTATGATATGCAAATGGGGCTTTATCATCAGTGCTGACATTCATTATAAATCCCTATAGCAGAGTAAAGGTAACATGAAAAGGTACCTCCCCTCCCCTGTCCACCCACCTCTGCCTTAACAACCAACCCCATCTCTCATTGTACACCTCGCCCAACCACAGCCCCTGTCTTTAAGATCAAAAGGTTTAGTCATTAACACACAACAAAGAAAGGGCTGCTTTGAAAAGCAAAAAGTTCCAGTATTCAGCACTTCTATGTACTTTTCACCGAACGCTGAGCGGTGGCTATTGATTGGTCAGTCGCGGTGTTGCCCCACAGCACTGAACAGAGGGGAGAGTGAGCTGAGAGAGGCGAGACATCTGCGTCCATCAGTGGCCAGATAAGATGGCCATCTTTGTTGTTCATCGCTGCTGTGTTTCAGCAGTAGTGTGTTTGAGACAGATGCAGCACGGAAGGCCTTGTGATCTCCAAACACTGCGACTGAGCTTTGATGTCTCTCTCTCTCTCTCTCTTTCTCTCTCTCTCTCTCTCTCTCTCTCTCTCTCTCTCTCTGTCTCCCTGCCTTCTCTCTCTCTCTCTCTCTGTCTCCCCCTCGCTCTCTCTGTCTCCCCCTCGCTGTCTCTGTCTCTCTCTCTCTGTTTCTTTCTCTCTCTGTCTCCCTCTCTGTCTCCCCCCTCTCTCTCTCCCTCTCTCTCTC
>NW_021822988.1:36276-43776 GCF_901001165.1 Salmo trutta
TTGAGGAGAGGTTGTTGTCCTGGCACCACACGCCAGGTCTCTGACCTCTCCCTATAGGCGGTCTCGTTGTTGTCGGCCTACCACTGTTGTGTCATTGGCAAATTTAATGATGGTGTTGGAGTCGTACAGGAGTACAGAAGGGGGCTGAGCACGCACCCCTGAGGGGCCCCTGTGTTGAGGATCAGCGTGGCGGATGTGTTGTTACCTACCCTTACCAACCTGGGGGCGGCCCGCCAGGAAGTCCAGGATCCAGTTGCGAGGGAGGTGTTTAGTCCCAGGGTCCTTAGCTTATTGAAGAGCTTTGAGGGCACAATGGTGTTGAACGCTGAGCTGTAGTCAATGAACAGCATTCTCACATAGGTGTTCCTTTTGTCCAGGTGGTAGAGGGCAGTGTGGCGGTATGCAAAATTGGATTGGGTCTGGGGTTTCTGGGATGGTGGTGTTGATGTGAGCCATGACCAGCATTTCAAAGCACTTCATGGCTACAGACGTGAGTGCTACGGGGCGGTAGTCATTTAGGCAGGTTATCTTAGTGTTATTGGGAACAGGGACTATGGTGGTCTGATTGAAACATGTTGGTTTTACAGACTCGGACAGGGAGGAGTGGTTGAAAATGTCAGTGAAGACACTTGCTAGTTGGTCAGTGCATGCTCGCATTACACGCCCTGGTAATCCATCTGGCCCTGCGGCCTTGTGAATGTTGACCTGTCTAATGGTCTTACCCACATCGGCTGCTGAGAGTGTGATCACACAGTCTTCTTGTACAGCTGGTGCTCTCATGCATGTTTCAGTGTTATTTGCCTCGAAGCAAGCATAGAAGTAGTTTAGCTTGTCCGGTAGCTCGTGTCACTGGGCAGCTCTTGGCTTTTCTTCCCTTTTAGTCCTGTAATAGTTTGCAGGCCCTGCCACATCCAATGAGCGTCAGAGCCGGTGTAGTACGACTCGATCTTAGTCCTGGTAAGATCTGGTATCAGGTATCAGTGTAAACTTTCAAGGCAGGCTGTGTTTTCTGTTACCTAACTGTTTGCTTCAGTTGAATTGGGAAATCAACCATGTTGTAGATTCCACAAGGGACCGCAAAGGGGCTCTTTTCTGCCTCCTGGTGGTGTCATCTAGAGTTGCAGTTTGCTTATGGATAAGTTGGAAGACAAACAGGATTTGGCACAAAGCTGGGTTTCAATTTGACATTAATAATGCCTCCCCTTTAGTAGCCATTAAGGCTGTACAACCCTGGAGGTCCTAGTTCCATGTCTTTACAACAGCAACCTGTCAGAGAGAAACAGCAGGAAAACACATGGCTTTGATGAGGTTCTAGCTGATATATGAACAACATACAATTCAGAAGACTTTTCATGCTAACCTACATGAGAAATGGAGACTCCACATAATCCAAGCATTATACCTCAGAATTCTTGGATGCATTTATAATCTGAACTTCAAAGAGAAGGAGCATGGAGTCACTACAGCAAAGTGGAACTCCCTCATAAAAGTGATGATGAAGACAGTTATATTAACCTTACTCAATACTTTTTAGTTTCTACAGCTGCTGTCTCATCTGTTTTATGATGTTCCATTAGGAAATGGTTAATGAACCTTCTAAGACAGTGTGTCTTTTAGTGTGCCTGTGTGTGTCTGTGTATGTGTAGTGTGTGTGTGTGTGTCTGTGTCTGTGTCTGTGTATATGTAGTGTGTGTGTCTGTGCATGTGTAGTGTGTGTGTGTCTGTGCGTGTGTATGTGTAGTGTGTGTGTGTATGTGTAGTGTGTGTATGTGTAGTGTGTGTAGTGTGTGTGTGTGTGTAGTGTGTGTGGAACTGTGGATGTGTAGTGTGTGTCTGTGTATGTGTAGCGTGTGTCTGTGTATGTGTAGTCTGTGTATGTGTGTGTGTCTGTGTCTGTGTAGTGTGTGTGTGTGTGTAGTGTGTGTGTGTGTCTGTGTAGTGTGTGTGTGTGTGTAGTGTGTGTGTGTCTGCACATGTGTAGTGTGTGTGTGTCTGTGTAGTGTGTGTGTGTGTGTGTGTCTGTGTAGTGTGTGTGTGTGTATGTGTAGTGTGTGTGTGTGTCTGTGTATGTGTAGTGTGTGTGTATGTGTAGTGTGTGTGTCTGTGTAGTGTGTGTATGTGTAGTGTGTGTGTGTCTGTGTAGTGTGTGTGTGTGTATGTGTAGTGTGTGTGTGTGTGTCTGTGTATGTGTAGGTGTGGTTGTGTCTGTGTAGTGTGTGTGTCTGTGTAGTGTGTAGTGTGGTGGTCCTGTGTATGTGTAGTGTGTGTGTATGTGTAGGTGTGTGTGTGTTGTCTGTGTATGTGTAGTGTGTGTGTATGTGTAGTGTGTGTGTCTGTGTAGTGTGTGTATGTGTAGTGTGTGTGTGTCTGTGTAGTGTGTGTGTGTCTGTGTATGTGTAGTGTGTGTGTACGTGTAGTGTGTACGTGTAGTGTGTGTGTCTGTGTAGTGTGTTAATGTGTAGTGTGTGTGTCTGTGTATGTGTAGTGTGTGTGTATGTGTAGTGTGTGTAGTGTGTGTGTGTGTGTAGTGTGTGTGGAACTGTGGATGTGTAGTGTGTGTCTATGTATGTGTAGCGTGTGTCTGTGTATGTGTAGTCTGTGTATGTGTGTGTGTCTGTGTCTGTGTAGTGTGTCTGTGTATGTGTCTGTGTCTGTGTAGTGTGTGTATGTGTAGTGTGTGTGTGTCTGTGTAGTGTGTGTGTATGTGTAGTGTGTGTGTGTCTGCGCATGTGTAGTGTGTGTGTGTCTGTGTAGTGTGTGTGTGTGTGTGTGTGTGTGTCTGTGTAGTGTGTGTGTGTGTATGTGTAGTGTGTGTGTGTGTCTGTGTATGTGTCGTGTGTGTGTGTATGTGTAGTGTGTGTGTCTGTGTAGTGTGTATGTGTAGTGTGTGTGTGTCTGTGTAGTGTGTGTGTGTGTATGTGTAGTGTGTGTGTGTGTCTGTGTATGTGTAGTGTGTGTGTCTGTGTAGTGTGTAGTGTGTGTGTGTATGTGTAGTGTGTGTCTGTGTATATGTAGTGTGTGTGCATGTGTAGTGTGTGTGTGTGTCTGTGTATGTGTAGTGTGTGTGTATGTGTAGTGTGTGTGTCTGTGTAGTGTGTGTATGTGTAGTGTGTGTGTGTCTGTGTAGTGTGTGTGTGTCTGTGTATGTGTAGTGTGTGTGTACGTGTAGTGTGTGTGTCTGTGTAGTGTGTTAATGTGTAGTGTGTGTGTCTGTGTAGTGTGTGTGTTAATGTGTAGTGTGTGTGTCTGTGTATGTGTAGTGTGTGTGTATGTGTATTGTGTGTGTCTGTGTATGTGTAGTGTGTGTGTATGTGTAGTGTGTGTGTGTCTGTGTATGTGTAGTGTGTGTGTGCATGTCCATACCTGACCATGTCTCCACTGTGTGTTAGTATACATTCTGTATTCACATCATGATTTAGATCGTTCCATTGTTTCTCCCCACATCAAAGGGGACACCCTGTATCCAACCACCTAACTAACCCTTACCCTGTATCCAACCACCTAACTAACCCTAACCCTGTATCCAACCACCCTAACTAACCCCTAACCCTGTATCCAACCACCTAACTAACCCTAACCCTGTATCCAACCACCTCACTACCCTAACCCTGTATCCAACCACCGAACTAACCCTAACCTTGTATCCAACCACTTAACTAAACCTAACCCTGTATCCAATCACCTAACTAACCCTAACCCTGTATCCAACCACCTAACTAACCCTAACCCTGTATCCAACCACCTAACTAACCCTAACCCTGTATCCAACCACCTAACTAACCCTAACCCTGTATCCAACCACCT
This sequence comes from Salmo trutta, assembly GCF_901001165.1. Taxonomy (NCBI): domain Eukaryota; kingdom Metazoa; phylum Chordata; class Actinopteri; order Salmoniformes; family Salmonidae; genus Salmo; species Salmo trutta. Next base: position 40,081 of record NW_021822988.1, read on the forward strand.
AACTAACCCTAACCCTGTATCCAACCACCTAACTAACCCTAACCCTGTATCCAACCAACCACCTAACTAACCCTAACCCTGTATCCAACCACCTAACCCTAACCCTGTATCCAACCACCTAACTAACCCTAACCTTGTATCCAACCACTTAACTAACCCTAACCCTGTATCCAACCACCTAACTAACCCTAACCCTGTATCCAACCACCTAACTAACCCTAACCCTGTATCCAACCACCCCAGGACTTGAGGAGCCCAGACTCCAGGCAGGTTTGAATGAAGCTCCAGCCTCTGAATCAGCACCATCGCTCTCCAGCTGTCCCTATAGCTCTCCCCCTCCATCTCCCCGCTGTCTCCCCTCTGTCTCCCCTGTCACCCTCCCCAGACCCCCCACTCACACTCGAACAGTCCCTGGCTCCAGACTTCAGCCCCCCTCCCCTGCCCCATCCCTCCTCTCCAGCCATACAGCCCTTTGAGCCGAAGCCGCCCCTGCATAAATACATAAATCTGAGGGGTAAACATTTAGACGGTGGGCCGTCAGCCCCACGGTAAAGCCTTTCATGTGACACCAGATCACACACACACCACTGTTGTTTACACACTCACCATCCCAGACCCAGCCCACCCCACACCCAGCACAGACGTGTCCCCAGAACCTGTCACAGAGGCTGGGGGAGAGGGGAGACAAAGGCTCTCAGAGGCTCTTAGATGTGACCGACCTGATGGGAGCTGAGAGGGTAGAGGTCAGAGTGGCCCAGAGGTTAGAGGTCAGAGTGAACCACCTTCCCCCCTCTCACTGGTCCTGTAGAGTGGACACTCTGAAGTTACAGGATGTCTGACATGGACCCCTCCCTTCCACCTGACTCCAACACATAGCCTCACCTCCCTATCCCCATCGCAACTCTGACAATCAACAATAATCAGTCATCCTCAACCATGTTATCGTCATAATAATATACACTGAGTGTACAAAACACCTGCTCTTTCCATGACAGACTGACCAGGTGAATACAGGTGAAAGATATTATTCCTTATTGATGTCACCTGTTAAATCCACTTTAGTCAGTGTAGATGAAGGGGGCAGACAGGTTAAATAAGGATTTTTAAGCATTGAGACAATTGAGACATGGATTGTGTATGTGTGCCACTCAGAGGGTGAATGGGCAAGACAAAAGATTTTCCAGGTGCACCAGTTTAACTGTGTCAAGAACTGCAACACTGCTGGGTTTTTCATGCTCAACAGTTTCCCGTGTGTATCAAGAATGGTCCACCACCCGAAGGACATCCAGCCAACTGGGTTCAGCATCCCTGTGGAATGCTTTCGACACCTTGTAGAGTCCATGCCCTGATGAAAGTAAAAATAGTAAAAATATAAACGCAACATGTAAAGTGTTGGTCCCATGTTTCATGAGCTGAAATAAAAGATCCCAGAAATGTTCCATACACACAAAAAGCTTATTTCTCTTAAATGTTGTGCACAAATGTGTATACATCCCTGTTAGTGAGCATTTCTCCTTTGTAAAGATAATCCAGCCATCTGACAGATGTGTAATATCAAGAAGCTGACTAAACATCATGATCATTACACAGGTGCACCTTGTGCTGGGGACAATAAAAGGCCACTCTAAAATGTGGAGTTTTGTCACACAACACATTGCCACAGATGACTCAAGTTTTGAGGGAGTGTGCAATTGGCATGCTGACTGCAGGTCCAGAGCTGTTGCCAGATAATTGAATGTTAATTTCTCTATCATAAGCCGCCTCTACCATAAGCCGCAGTACGTCCAACCGGCTTCACAACCACAGACCATGTGACTGGCGTAGTGTGGGGGAGCAGTTTGCTGATGTCAACGTTGTGAACAGAGTGCTCCATGGTGGCGGTGGGGTTATGGTATGGGCAGGCATAAGCCTGGACAAAGAACACAGTTTCATTTTGTCGATGGCAATTTGAATGAACAGAGATACCGTGATGACATCCTGAGGACCATTGTCGTGCCGTTCATCTGCCTCCATCACCTCATGTTTCAGCATGATAATGCACGGCCCCATGTCACAAGGATCTATACACAATTCCTGGAAGTTGAAAATGTCCCAGTTCTTCCATGGCCTGCATACTCACCAGACATCCCGGCAATATCCAGCAACTTCGCACAGCCATTGAAGAGGAGTAGGACAACATTCCACAGGCCACCATCAACAGCCTGATCAACTTTATGCGAAGGAGATGTGTCGCGCTGCATGAGGCAAATGGTGGTCACACCAGATACTGACTGGTTTTCTGATCCATGCCCCCAACAGATGCATATCTGTATTCACAGTCATGTGAAATCCATAGATTAGGGCCTAATTCATTTATTTCAGTTGACTGATTTACTTATATGACTGTAACTCAGTAAAATCTTTGAAATTGTTGCATGTTGTGTTCATATTTTTTTGAATTGATTTTATGAATAGTAGCTTTTTATTTGCTGAGTCATGATTTAAAAGCTATAAGTATACAAGCGGTAATAACAGAAAATAGCGATAAGTATTTTTAGTGAGGGTACAATAGTTTCATGTGTTTCTGTGGCATTAATGTATTTGTGATTCCGTCACTACAATCAACTGTGTATGCCAGTAACACAAGCTACATTTGTGAAAACATGAGTACAATGAAGTATTGTGTGAGTGATTTGTTCCAGATAACACTACAATACACAATGTCATTGTCACACTGCCACGCATGAAACAGACATATCTCATCATCTGCACTTTGACAATGTGTGCCAGAGGAAACAAGAGGAAAATATCAAAACCCCTGCAAATTGGTGTAGTAAATGTGAAGAGATAAAATCTCTCTTTCTCTCCAGATTTGTTTCTGCATACCATAAAGCAACATAGTGATTATGAGAGATGTGGGGAATTCAGCACACATGAAAACTTTCTCTCTAATGACCATGAACCCAACGACACCATGAAAATACTGATCACCCTTGTCTTTGAAAAAGTGAGGAACACTGAAACTTAAAGGGAAAGAGAGAGGAGAGAGAGAGAGAGAGAGAGAGAGAGAAGGAACAAGAAAGAAAACTGGAAGTATCTTTATCGCTGTGTTAAATCGGGTGTGACTATAAAATATTTCGAAGTGGCCTGAGAAGGAGAGGAAAGGAGAGGGAGGAAAAAACACACACAACAAAAACAAATGAACATCAAAAATGCTCTGGTTGCTTTCAACAGTTCTATTCAAACCTCCATCAGGCATTCTAATGGGGGCGGAGTTCAAAGCTGCACTAGACTCCCGCTGCTTCCTCCACCGACTTAGAGGCACAACACTTCCATCTCGCTGTGTGTTGTGCCTCTCTCGCTTTTCTCTCTCTTTCTCTTTCATTTGCTCCCTCTGTCTCTCTCTGATACACCCCTCTCTCTGTGTGAGTTAACCTCTGTCTACAATCTATTTTTTCTCTCTCTATCACTTTTCCCTCCCTCTTGAACTCTTTGCCTATGTCTCCTTTGACCTCTCTGACTGTTTCTGTAGGTAGGAAAGGAAACAGACTTGAATCAATTGAGTGGTTTTAGAACCTCAGACCATCCCTGGATGTACTGTTCGTTTCCCCAGCACTGCTCCGTAGATATCTCCCAGCATCAAAGACACATCCTCCTCTCCTTCCCCCCTTCCCCCCTTTCTTCTCTCCACGGTGGCACTTCCACCAGTTCTAAATG
>NW_021822988.1:48776-61276 GCF_901001165.1 Salmo trutta
AGATGGAGCGTTGTTTAAACCCCCCAGCTTTGTCCAGTCAGACATGGAGGGTAGATGGAGCGTTGTTTAAACCACCCCACTGTGTCCAGTCAGACATGGAGGAGAGATGGAGCGTTGTTTAAAACCCCCCCACTGTGTCCAGTCAGACATGGAGGAGAGATGGAGCGTTGTTTAAACCCCCCACTGTGTCCAGTCAGACATGGAGGAGAGATGGAGCGTTGTTTAAACCCCCCCACTGTGTCCAGTCAGACATGGAGGAGAGATGGAGCGTTGTTTAAACCCCCCACTGTGTCCAGTCAGACATGGAGGAGAGATGGAGCGTTGTTTAAACCCCCCCACTGTGTCCAGTCAGACATGGAGGAGAGATGGAGCGTTGTTTAAACCCCCCACTGTGTCCAGTCAGACATGGAGGAGAGATGGAGCGTTGTTTAAACCCCCCACTGTGTCCAGTCAGACATGGAGGAGAGATGGAGCGTTATTTAAACCCCCCCACTGTGTGCAGTCAGACATGGAGGAGAGATGGAGCGTTGTTTAAACCCCCCCACTGTGTCCAGTCAGACATGGAGGAGAGATGGAGCGTTGTTTAAACCCCCCCACTGTGTCCAGTAAGACATGGAGGAGAGATGGAGCGTTGTTTAAACCCCCCACTGTGTCCAGTCAGACATGGAGGGTAGATGGAGCGTTGTTTAAACCCCCCACTGTGTCCAGTCAGACATGGAGGAGAGATGGAGCGTTGTTTAAACCCTCCACTGTGTCCAGTCAGACATGGAGGGTAGATGGAGCGTTGTTTAAACCCCCCCACTGTGTCCAGTCAGACATGGAAGAGAGATGGAGCGTTGTTTAAACCCCCCCACTGTGTCCAGTCAGACATGGAGGAGAGGTGGAGCGTTGTTTAAACCCCCCCACTGTGTCCAGTCAGACATGGAGGAGAGATGGAGCGTTGTTTCAAAACCCCCACTGTGTCCAGTCAGACATGGAGGGGAGATGGAGCGTTGTTAAACCCCCCCACTGTGTCCAGTCAGACATGGAGGAGAGATGGAGCGTTGTTTAAACCCCCCCACTGTGTCCAGTCAGACATGGAGGAGAGATGGAGCGTTGTTTAAACCCCACACTGTGTCCAGTCAGACATGGAGGAGAGATGGAGCGTTGTTTAAACCCCCCCACTGTGTCCAGTCAGACATGGAGGAGAGATGGAGCGTTGTTTAAACCCCCCACTGTGTCCAGTCAGACATGGAGGAGAGATGGAGCGTTGTTTAAACCCCCCCACTGTGTCCAGTCAGACATGGAGGAGAGATGGAGCGTTGTTTAAACCCCCCACTGTGTCCAGTCAGACATGGAGGAGAGATGGAGCGTTGTTTAAACCCCCCCACTGTGTCCAGTCAGACATGGAGGGTAGATGGAGCGTTGTTTAAACCCCCCCCACGGTGTCCAGTCAGACATGGAGGAGAGATGGAGCATTGTTTAAACCCCCCACTCTGTCCAGTCAGACATGGAGGAGAGATGGAGCGTTGTTTAAACCCCCCCACTGTGTCCAGTCAGACATGGAGGAGAGATGGAGCGTTGTTTAAACCCCCCCACTGTGTCCAGTCAGACATGGAGGGTAGATGGAGCGTTGTTTAAACCCCCCCACTGTGTCCAGTCAGACATGGAGGGGAGATGGAGCGTTGTTTAAACCCCCCCACTGTGTCCAGTCAGACATGGAGGAGAGATGGAGCGTTGTTTAAACCCCCCCCCACTGTGTCCAGTCAAACATGGAGGGAGAGATGGAGCGTTGTTTAAACCCCCCACTGTGTCCAGTCAGACATGGAGGGGAGATGGAGCGTTGTTTAACCCCCCCCCCACTGTGTCCAGTCAGACATGGAGGAGAGATGGAGCGTTGTTTAAACCCCCCCCACTGTGTCCAGTCAGACATGAGGAGAGATGGAGCGTTGTTTTAAACCCCCCCACTGTGTCCAGTCAGACATGGAGGAGAGATGGAGCGTTGTTTAACCCCCCCACTGTGTCCAGTCAAGACATGGAGGAGAGATGGAGCGTTGTTTAAACCCCCCCACTGTGTCCCGTCAGACACTGGAGGAGAAGAGATGGAGCGTTGTTTAAACCCCCCCCCACTGTGTCCAGTCAAACATGGAGGAGAGATGGAGCGTGTTTAAACCCCCCACTGTGTCCAGTCAGACATGGAGGGGAGATGGAGCGTTGTTTAAACCCCCCCCCTGTGTCCAGTCAGACATGGAGGAGAGATGGAGCGTTGTTTTTTAAACCCCCCACTGTGTCCAGTCAGACATGGGAGGAGAGATGGAGGGTTGTTTAAACCCCCCCACTGTGTCCAGTCAGACATGGAGGAGAGATGGAGCTTTGTAAACCCCCCCACTGTGTCCAGTCAGACATGGAGGAGAGATGGAAGCGTTGTTAAAACCCCCCCACTGTGTCCAGTCAGACATGGAGGAGAGATGGAGCGGTGTTTAACCCCCCCACTTGTGTCCAGTCAGACCAATGGAGGAGAGATGGAGCGTTGTTTAAACCCCCCCCCCACTGTGTCCAGTCAGACATGGAGGAGAGATGGGAGCGTTGTTTAGACCCCCCCACTGTGTCCAGTCAGACATGGAGGAGAGATGGAGCGTTGTTTAATCCCCCCCACTGTGTCCAGTCAGTCAGACATGGAGGGTAGATGGAGCGTTGTTAAACCCCCCCACTGTGTCCAGTCAGACATGGAGGAGAGATGGAGCGTTGTTTAAACCCCCCCACTGTGTCCAGTCAGACATGGAGGAGAGATGGAGCGTTGTTTAAACCCCCCCACTGTGTCCAGTCAGTCAGACATGGAGGGTAGATGGAGCGTTGTTTAAACCCCCCCACTGTGTCCAGTCAGACATGGAGGAGAGATGGAGCGTTGTTTAAACCCACCCACTGTGTCCAGTCAGACATGGAGGAGAGATGGAGCGTTGTTTAAACCCCCCACTGTGTCCAGTCAGACATGGAGGGGAGATGGAGCGTTGTTTAAACCCCCCCACTGTGTCCAGTCAGACATGGAGGAGAGATGGAGCATTGTTAAACCCCCCACTGTGTCCAGTCAGACATGGAGGAGAGATGGAGCGTTGTTTAAACCCCCCCACTGTGTCCAGTCAGACATGGAGGAGAGATGGAGCGTTGTTTAAACCCCCCCACTGTGTCCAGTCAGACATGGAGGGTAGATGGAGCGTTGTTTAAACCCCCCTACTGTGTCCAGTCAGACATGGAGGAGAGATGGAGCGTTGTTTAAACCCCCCACTCTGTCCAGTCAGACATGGAGGAGAGATGGAGCGTTGTTTAAACCCCCCCACTGTGTCCAGTCAGACATGGAGGAGAGATGGAGCGTTGTTTAAACCCCCCCACTGTGTCCAGTCAGACATGGAGGAGAGATGGAGCGTTGTTTAAACCCCCCCCACTGTGTCCAGTCAAACATGGAGGAGAGATGGAGCATTGTTTAAAACCCCCACTGTGTCCAGTCAGACATGGAGGGGAGATGGAGCGTTGTTTAAACCCCCCCACTGTGTCCAGTCAGACATGGAGGAGACATGGAGCGTTGTTTAAACCCCCCCACTGTGTCCAGTCAGACATGGAGGAGAGATGGAGCGTTGTTTAAACCCCCCCACTGTGTCCAGTCAGACATGGAGGAGAGATGGAGCGTTGTTTAAAGCCCCGCACTGTGTCCAGTCAGACATGGAGGAGAGATGGAGCTTTGTTTAAACCCCCCACTGTGTCCAGTCAGACATGGAGGAGAGATGGAGCGTTGTTAAACCCCCCCCACTGTGTCCAGTCAGACATGGAGGAGAGATGGAGCGTTGTTTAACCCCCCCACTGTGTCCAGTCAGTCAGACATGGAGGGTAGATGGAGCGTTGTTTAAACCCCCCCACTGTGTCCAGTCAGACATGGAGGAGAGATGGAGCGTTGTTTAAACCCCCCCACTGTGTCCAGTCAGACATGGAGGAGAGATGGAGCGTTGTTTAAACCCCCCCACTGTGTCCAGTCAGACATGGAGGAGAGATGGAGCGTTGTTTAAACCCCCCCACTGTGTCCAGTCAGACATGGAGGAGAGATGGAGCGTTGTTTAAACCCCCCCACTGTGTCCAGTCAGACATGGAGGGTAGATGGAGCGTTGTTTAAACCCCCCCACTGTGTCCAGTCAAACATGGAGGAGAGATGGAGCGTTGTTTAAACCCCCCACTGTGTCCAGTCAGACATGGAGGGGAGATGGAGCGTTGTTTAAACCCCCCCACTGTGTCCAGTCAGACATGGAGGAGAGATGGAGCGTTGTTTAAACCCCCCCACTTTGTCCAGTCAGACATGGAGGAGAGATGGAGCGTTGTTTAAACCCCCCCACTTTGTCCAGTCAGACATGGAGGAGAGATGGAGCGTTGTTTAAACCCCCCCCACTGTGTCCAGTCAAACATGGAGGAGAGATGGAGCGTTGTTTAAACCCCCCACTGTGTCCAGTCAGACATGGAGGGGAGATGGAGCGTTGTTTAAACCCCCCCACTGTGTCCAGTCAGACATGGAGGAGAGATGGAGCGTTGTTTAAACCCCCCCACTGTGTCCAGTCAGACATGGAGGAGAGATGGAGCGTTGTTTAAACCCCCCCACTGTGTCCAGTCAGACATGGAGGAGAGATGGAGCGTTGTTTAAACCCCCCCACTGTGTCCAGTCAGACATGGAGGAGAGATGGAGCGTTGTTTAAACCCCCCCACTGTGTCCAGTCAGACATGGAGGAGAGATGGAGCGTTGTTTAAACCCCCCCCCACTGTGTCCAGTCAAACATGGAGGAGAGATGGAGCGTTGTTTAAACCCCCCACTGTGTCCAGTCAGACATGGAGGGGAGATGGAGCGTTGTTTAAACCCCCCCACTGTGTCCAGTCAGACATGGAGGAGAGATGGAGCGTTGTTTAAACCCCCCCACTGTGTCCAGTCAGACATGGAGGAGAGATGGAGCGTTGTTTAAACCCCCCCACTGTGTCCAGTCAGACATGGAGGAGAGATGGAGCGTTGTTAAACCCCCCCACTGTGTCCAGTCAGACATGGAGGAGAGATGGAGCGTTGTTTAAACCCCCAACTGTGTCCAGTCAGACATGGAGGAGAGATGGAGCGTTGTTTAAACCCCCCCACTGTGTCCAGTCAGACATGGAGGAGAGATGGAGCGTTGTTTAAACCCCCCCACTGTGTCCAGTCAGACATGGAGGAGAGATGGAGCGTTGTTTAAACCCCCACTGTGTCCAGTCAGACATGGAGGAGAGATGGAGCGTTGTTTAACCCCCCACTGTGTCCAGTCAGTCAGACATGGAGGGTAGATGGAGCGTTGTTTAAACCCCCCCACTGTGTCCAGTCAGACATGGAGGAGAGATGGAGCGTTGTTTAAACCCCCCCACTGTGTCCAGTCAGACATGGAGGGGAGATGGAGCGTTGTTTAAACCCCCCCACTGTGTCCAGTCAGACATGGAGGAGAGATGGAGCGTTGTTTAAACCCCCCCACTGTGTCCAGTCAGACATGGAGGAGAGATGGAGCGTTGTTTAAACCCCCCCACTGTGTCCAGTCAGACATGGAGGAGAGATGGAGCGTTGTTTAAACCCCCCCCACTGTGTCCAGTCAAACATGGAGGAGAGATGGAGCGTTGTTTAAACCCCCCACTGTGTCCAGTCAGACATGGAGGGGAGATGGAGCGTTGTTTAAACCCCCCCACTGTGTCCAGTCAGACATGGAGGAGAGATGGAGCGTTGTTTAAACCCCCCCACTGTGTCCAGTCAGACATGGAGGAGAGATGGAGTGTTGTTTAAACCCCCCCACTGTGTCCAGTCAGACATGGAGGAGAGATGGAGCGTTGTTAAACCCCCCCACTGTGTCCAGTCAGACATGGAGGAGAGATGGAGCGTTGTTTAAACCCCCCACTGTGTCCAGTCAGACATGGAGGAGAGATGGAGCGTTGTTTAAACCCCCCCACTGTGTCCAGTCAGACATGGAGGAGAGATGGAGCGTTGTTTAAACCCCCCCACTGTGTCCAGTCAGACATGGAGGAGAGATGGAGCGTTGTTTAGACCCCCCACTGTGTCCAGTCAGACATGGAGGAGAGATGGAGCGTTGTTTAACCCCCCCACTGTGTCCAGTCAGTCAGACATGGAGGGTAGATGGAGCGTTGTTTAAACCCCCCCACTGTGTCCAGTCAGACATGGAGGAGAGATGGAGCGTTGTTTAAACCCCCCCACTGTGTCCAGTCAGACATGGAGGAGAGATGGAGCGTTGTTTAAACCCCCCCACTGTGTCCAGTCAGACATGGAGGAGAGATGGAGCGTTGTTTAAACCCCCCCACTGTGTCCAGTCAGACATGGAGGAGAGATGGAGCGTTGTTTAAACCCCCCCACTGTGTCCAGTCAGTCAGACATGGAGGGTAGATGGAGCGTTGTTTAAACCCCCCCACTGTGTCCAGTCAGACATGGAGGAGAGATGGAGCGTTGTTTAAACCCACCCACTGTGTCCAGTCAGACATGGAGGAGAGATGGAGCGTTGTTTAAACCCCCCACTGTGTCCAGTCACACATGGAGGGGAGATGGAGCGTTGTTTAAACACCCCCACTGTGTCCAGTCAGACATGGAGGAGAGATGGAGCATTGTTAAACCCCCCCACTGTGTCCAGTCAGACATGGAGGAGAGATGGAGCGTTGTTTAAACCCCCCCACTGTGTCCAGTCAGACATGGAGGAGAGATGGAGCGTTGTTTAAACCCCCCCACTGTGTCCAGTCAGACATGGAGGGTAGATGGAGCGTTGTTTAAAACCCCCCTACTGTGTCCAGTCAGACATGGAGGAGAGATGGAGCGTTGTTTAAACCCCCCACTCTGTCCAGTCAGACATGGAGGAGAGATGGAGCGTTGTTTAAACCCCCCCACTGTGTCCAGTCAGACATGGAGGAGAGATGGAGCGTTGTTTAAACCCCCCCCACTGTGTCCAGTCAGACATGGAGGAGAGATGGAGCGTTGTTTAAACCCCCCCCACTGTGTCCAGTCAAACATGGAGGAGAGATGGAGCATTGTTTAAAACCCCCACTGTGTCCAGTCAGACATGGAGGGGAGATGGAGCGTTGTTTAAACCCCCCCACTGTGTCCAGTCAGACATGGAGGAGACATGGAGCGTTGTTTAAACCCCCCCACTGTGTCCAGTCAGACATGGAGGAGAGATGGAGCGTTGTTTAAACCCCCCCACTGTGTCCAGTCAGACATGGAGGAGAGATGGAGCGTTGTTTAAAGCCCCGCACTGTGTCCAGTCAGACATGGAGGAGAGATGGAGCTTTGTTTAAACCCCCCACTGTGTCCAGTCAGACATGGAGGAGAGATGGAGCGTTGTTAAACCCCCCCCACTGTGTCCAGTCAGACATGGAGGAGAGATGGAGCGTTGTTTAACCCCCCCACTGTGTCCAGTCAGTCAGACATGGAGGGTAGATGGAGCGTTGTTTAAACCCCCCCACTGTGTCCAGTCAGACATGGAGGAGAGATGGAGCGTTGTTTAAACCCCCCCACTGTGTCCAGTCAGACATGGAGGAGAGATGGAGCGTTGTTTAAACCCCCCCACTGTGTCCAGTCAGACATGGAGGAGAGATGGAGCGTTGTTTAAACCCCCCCACTGTGTCCAGTCAGACATGGAGGAGAGATGGAGCGTTGTTTCAACCCCCCCCACTGTGTCCAGTCAGACATGGAGGGGAGATGGAGCGTTGTTTAAACCCCCCCACTGTGTCCAGTCAAACATGGAGGAGAGATGGAGCGTTGTTTAAACCCCCCACTGTGTCCAGTCAGACATGGAGGGGAGATGGAGCGTTGTTTAAACCCCCCCACTGTGTCCAGTCAGACATGGAGGAGAGATGGAGCGTTGTTTAAACCCCCCCACTTGGTCCAGGCAGACATGGAGGAGAGATGGAGCGTTGTTTAAACCCCCCCCACTGTGTCCAGTCAAACATGGAGGAGAGATGGAGCGTTGTTTAAACCCCCCACTGTGTCCAGTCAGACATGGAGGGGAGATGGAGCGTTGTTTGAACCCCCCCACTGTGTCCAGTCAGACATGGAGGAGAGATGGAGCGTTGTTTAAACCCCCCCACTGTGTCCAGTCAGACATGGAGGAGAGATGGAGCGTTGTTTAAACCCCCCCACTGTGTCCAGTCAGACATGGAGGAGAGATGGAGCGTTGTTTAAACCCCCCCCACTGTGTCCAGTCAGACATGGAGGAGAGATGGAGCGTTGTTTAAACCCCCCCACTGTGTCCAGTCAGGACATGGAGGAGAGATGGAGCGTTGTTTAAAACCCCCCCACTGTGTCCAGTCAGACATGGAGGAGAGATGGAGCGTTGTTTAAACCCCCCACTGTGTCCAGTCAGACATGGAGGGGAGATGGAGCGTTGTTTAAACCCCCCCACTGTGTCCAGTCAGACATGGAGGAGAGATGGAGCGTTGTTTTAAACCCCCCCCCACTGTGTCCAGTCAGACATGGAGGGGAGATGGAGCGTGTTTAAACCCCCCCACTGTGTCCAGTCAGACATGGAGGAGAGGATGGAGCGTTGTTAAACCCCCCCACTGTGTCCAGTCAGACATGGAGGAGAGATGGAGCGTGTTTAAACCCCCCCAACTGTGTCCAGTCAGACATGGAGGAGAGATGGAGCGTTGTTTAAACCCCCCCACTGTGTCCAGTCAGACATGGAGGAGAGATGGAGCGTTGTTTAAACCCCCCCACTGTGTCCAGTCAGACATGGAGGAGAGATGGAGCGTTGTTTAAACCCCCCACTGTGTCCAGTCAGACATGGAGGAGAGATGGAGCGTTGTTTAACCCCCCCACTGTGTCCAGTCAGTCAGACATGGAGGGTAGATGGAGCGTTGTTTAAACCCCCCCACTGTGTCCAGTCAGACATGGAGGAGAGATGGAGCGTTGTTTAAACCCCCCCACTGTGTCCAGTCAGACATGGAGGAGAGATGGAGCGTTGTTTAAACCCCCCCACTGTGTCCAGTCAGACATGGAGGGTAGATGGAGCGTTGTTTAAACCCCCCCACTGTGTCCAGTCAAACATGGAGGAGAGATGGAGCGTTGTTTAAACCCCCCACTGTGTCCAGTCAGACATGGAGGGGAGATGGAGCGTTGTTTAAACCCCCCCACTGTGTCCAGTCAGACATGGAGGAGAGATGGAGCGTTGTTTAAACCCCCCCACTTTGTCCAGTCAGACATGGAGGAGAGATGGAGCGTTGTTTAAACCCCCCCCACTGTGTCCAGTCAAACATGGAGGAGAGATGGAGCGTTGTGTAAACCCCCCACTGTGTCCAGTCAGACATGGAGGGGAGATGGAGCGTTGTTTAAACCCCCCCACTGTGTCCAGTCAGACATGGAGGAGAGATGGAGCGTTGTTTAAACCCCCCCACTGTGTCCAGTCAGACATGGAGGAGAGATGGAGCGTTGTTTAAACCCCCCCCACTGTGTCCAGTCAGACATGGAGGAGAGATGGAGCGTTGTTTAAACCCCCCCACTGTGTCCAGTCAGACATGGAGGAGAGATGGAGCGTTGTTTAAACCCCCCCACTGTGTCCAGTCAGACATGGAGGAGAGATGGAGCGTTGTTTAAACCCCCCCCACTGTGTCCAGTCAAACATTGGAGCATTGTTTAAAACCCCCACTGTGTCCAGTCAGACATGGAGGGGAGATGGAGCGTTGTTTAAACCCCCCCACTGTGTCCAGTCAGACATGGAGGAGAGATGGAGCGTTGTTTAAACCCCCCCACTGTGTCCAGTCAGACATGGAGGAGAGATGGAGCGTTGTTTAAACCCCCCCACTGTGTCCAGTCAGACATGGAGGAGAGATGGAGCGTTGTTTAAAGCCCCGCACTGTGTCCAGTCAGACATGGAGGAGAGATGGAGCTTTGTTTAAACCCCCCACTGTGTCCAGTCAGACATGGAGGAGAGATGGAGCGTTGTTAAACCCCCCCCACTGTGTCCAGTCAGACATGGAGGAGAGATGGAGCGTTGTTTAACCCCCCCACTGTGTCCAGTCAGTCAGACATGGAGGGTAGATGGAGCGTTGTTTAAACCCCCCCACTGTGTCCAGTCAGACATGGAGGAGAGATGGAGCGTTGTTTAAACCCCCCCACTGTGTCCAGTCAGACATGGAGGAGAGATGGAGCGTTGTTTAAACCCCCCCGCTGTGTCCAGTCAGACATGGAGGAGAGATGGAGCGTTGTTTAAACCCCCCCACTGTGTCCAGTCAGACATGGAGGAGAGATGGAGCGTTGTTTAAACCCCCCCACTGTGTCCAGTCAGTCAGACATGGAGGGTAGATGGAGCGTTGTTTAAACCCCCCCACTGTGTCCAGTCAGACATGGAGGAGAGATGGAGCGTTGTTTAAACCCACCCACTGTGTCCAGTCAGACATGGAGGAGAGATGGAGCGTTGTTTAAACCCCCCACTGTGTCCAGTCAGACATGGAGGGGAGATGGAGCGTTGTTTAAACACCCCCACTGTGTCCAGTCAGACATGGAGGAGAGATGGAGCATTGTTAAACCCCCCCACTGTGTCCAGTCAGACATGGAGGAGAGATGGAGCGTTGTTTAAAACCCCCCCACTGTGTCCAGTCAGACATGGAGGAGAGATGGAGCGTTGTTTAAACCCCCCCACTGTGTCCAGTCAGACATGGAGGGTAGATGGAGCGTTGTTTAAACCCCCCTACTGTGTCCAGTCAGACATGGAGGAGAGATGGAGCGTTGTTTAAACCCCCCACTCTGTCCAGTCAGACATGGAGGAGAGATGGAGCGTTGTTTAAACCCCCCCACTGTGTCCAGTCAGACATGGAGGAGAGATGGAGCGTTGTTTAAACCCCCCCACTGTGTCCAGTCAGACATGGAGGGGAGATGGAGCGTTGTTTTAACCCCCCCACTGTGTCCAGTCAGACATGGAGGAGTGATGGAGCGTTGTTTAAACCCCCCCACTGTTTCCAGTCAGACATGGAGGAGAGATGGAGCGTTGTTTAAACCCCCCACTGTGTCCAGTCAGACATGGAGGAGTGATGGAGCGTTGTTTAAACCCCCCCACTGTGTCCAGTCAGACATGGAGGGTAGATGGAGCGTTGTTTAAACCCCCCACTGTGTCCTGTCAGACATGGAGGAGAGATGGAGCGTTGTTTAAACCCCCCCACTGTGTCCAGTCAGACATGGAGGAGAGATGGAGCATTGTTTAACCCCCCCACTGTGTCCAGTCAGACATGGAGGAGAGATGGAGCGTTGTTAAACCCCCCCACTGTGTCCAGTCAGACATGGAGGAGAGATGGAGCGTTGTATAAACCCCCCCACTGTGTCCAGTCAGACATGGAGGAGAGATGGAGCGTTGTTTAAAAAACACACCCATTACAAACTGGCAGAACACGTGTTACACACAGTTGCACACACACACACACACGTGTGCACACACACACACACACACACACACACACACACACACACACACACACACACACACACACACACACACACACACACACACACACACACACCATGATCTGTTTACATCGCTGTTTCATGAGAACACGTGCACATTTTCAGTTCCCGAATCTCAACATTCCTCTTTCCTCCTCCCTGCGCTCTTTGTGCAGCGCTCCAGGATTATTTATCTTAACCTCCTCTCCCAAACATGGGAACGCTCTCCGATGCTCTGATCTCGCCTGACGCACTGTGTGCATGAACCAATCCCTGTGAACCCGGTGTTTCTCTCTCCCTCTCCTTTTCTCTCCCTCTCCCACCAGCTCTGTGTTTCTCTCTCCATCTCCCCCAGCTCTGTGTGTTTCTTTCTCCCTCTCCTTTCTCTCTCCCTCTCCTCACAGCTCTGTGTGTTTCTTTCTCCCTCTCCTTTCTCTCTCCCTCTCCTCACAGCTCTGTGTTTCTCTCTCCCTCTCCTTTCTCTCTCCCTCTCCTCACAGCTCTGTGTGTTTCTCTCTCCCTCTCCTTTCTCTCTCCCTCTCCTCACAGCTCTGTGTTTCTCTCTCCCTCTCCTTTATCTCTCTTTCTACTCACAGCTCTGTGTTTCTCTATCCCTCTCCTTTCTCTCTCCTTCTCCTCACAGCTCTGTGTGTTTCTCTCTCCCTCTCCTTTCTCTCTCCCTCTCCTCACAGCTCTGTGTGTTTCTCTCTCCCTCTCCTTTCTCTCTCCCTCTCCTCACAGCTCTGTGTGTTTCTCTCTCCCTCTCCTTTCTCTCTCCCTCTCCTCACAGCTCTGTGTGTTTCTCTCTCCCTCTCCTTTCTCTCTCCTTCTCCTCACAGCTCTGTGTGTTTCTCTCTCCTTCTCCTTTCTCTCTCCTTCTCCTCACAGCTCTGTGTGTTTCTCTCTCCCTCTCCTTTCTCTCTCCTTCTCCTCACAGCTCTGTGTGTTTCTCTCTCCCTCTCCTTTCTCTCTCCCTCTCCTCACAGCTCTGTTTACTTGTCTCTCCCTCTCCTTTGTCTCACCCTCTCTCCCCAACTCTGTGTGTTTGTCTCCC
>NW_021822988.1:66276-71276 GCF_901001165.1 Salmo trutta
TGTGTGTGTGTGTGTGTGTGTGTGTGTGTGTGTGTGTTTGTGTGTGTGTGTGTGTGTGTGTGTGTGTGTGTGTGTGTGTGTGTGTGTGTGTGTGTGTGTGTGTGTGTGTTTGTGTGTGTGTTTGTGTGTGTGTGTGTGTGTGTGTGTGTGTGTGTGTGTGTGTGTTTTGAGGGTGGCTAACATGGTTTTAAGTTTCAAGGCGAAACCCAACTCTCCCAGACAGCTCCAGGCAGAAGGACCGCTCCTGTTGTTGTTTCCCTTCTCCTGCATTCCTGTCCTCCCCTGACGTGTGGAGGAGAGGAGGAGAGGAAAAGAAGGGATGACAAGGGTAACAGGTTGTTTCATGCCAAACTGACAGCCCACGCTTTCTCTCTCTCCCAAGACCCAACCACCCCATCCCTGTCCCCATCCCTGTCCCTGCAACTACACAGAAATCCAGTACCTGTTCTCATCAGATCAGATCTGAACTCATTCACACACACACACACACACACACACACACACACACACACACACACACACACACACACACACACACACACACACACACACTTCACATACTTCTCTGAACTGACACATTCCGTGAACACTGTGTACTGCCAGGACTCATAAAAAACAAGGTTCAACCTTCCACTAGGTATTTCGGAGTTCAGTGTATGGGCCATAAAGCTGAGGAAACCAACAATATTGTATGGGCCATAAAGCTGAGTGAAACCAACAATATTGTATGGGCCATAAAGCTGAGGGAAACCAACAATATTGTATGGGCCATAAAGCTGAGGGAAACCAACAATAGTGTATGGGCCATAAAGCTGAGGGAAAACAACAATATTGTATGGGCCATAAAGCTGAGGAGAATCAACAATATTGTATGGGCCATTAAGCTGAGGGAAACCAACAATATTGTATGGGCCATAAAGCTGAGGGAAACCAACAATAGTGTATGGGCCATAAAGCTGAGGGAAACCAACAATATTGTATGGGCCATAAAGCTGAGGAGAATCAACAATATTGTATGGGCCATAAAGCTGTGGGAAACCAACAATAGTGTATGGGCCATAAAGCTGAGAGGAAACCAACAATATTGTATGGGCCATAAAGCTGAGGGAAACCAACAATAGTGTATGGGCCATAAAGCTGAGGGGAACCAACAATATTGTATGGGCCATAAAGCTGAGAGGAACCAACAATATTGTATGGGCCATAAAGCTGAGTGAAACCAACAATATTGTATGGGCCATAAAGCTGAGGGAAACCAACAATATTGTATAGGCCATAAAGCTGAGGGAAACCAACAATAGTGTATGGGCCATAAAGCTGAGGGAAACCAACAATATTGTATGGGCCATAAAGCTGAGGAGAACCAACAATATTGTATGGGCCATAAAGCTGAGGGAAACCAACAATAGTGTATGGGCCATAAAGCTGAGAGGAAACCAACAATATTGTATGCGCCATAAAGCTGAGGAGAACCAACAATATTGTATGGGCCATAAAGCTGAGGGAAACCAACAATAGTTTATGGGCCATAAAGCTGAGGGAAACCAACAATATTGTATGCGCCATAAAGCTGAGGGAAACCAACAATAGTGTAAGGGCCATAAAGCTGAAAGGATACCAACAATATTGTATGGGCCATAATGCTGAGAAGAAACCAAGAATATTGTATGGGCCATAAAGCTGAGGGGAACCAACAATATTGTATGGGCCATAAAGCTGAGGGGAACCAACAATATTGTATGGGCCATAAAGCTGAGGGAAACCAACAATATTGTATGGGCCATAAAGCTGAGGAGAACCAACAATATTGTATGGGCCATAAAGCTGAGTGGAACCAACAATATTGTATGGGCCATAAAGCTGAAAGGAACCAACAATATTGTATGGGTCATAAAGCTGAAAGGATACCAACAATATTGTATGGGCCATAAAGCTGAGGGGAAACCAACAATATTGTATGGGCCATAAAGCTGAGGGGAAACCAACAATATTGTATGGGCCATAAAGCTGAGGGGAAACCAACAATATTGTATGGGCCATAAAGCTGAGGGAAACCAACAACATTGTATGGGCCATAAAGCTGAGGGGAACCAACAATATTGTATGGGCCATAAAGCTGAGGGGAACCAACAATATTGTATGGGCCATAAAGCTGAGGGGAACCAACAATATTGTATGGGCCATAAAGCTGAGGGGAAACCAACAATATTGTATGGGCCATAAAGCTGAGAGGAACCAACAATATTGTATGGGTCATAAAGCTGAGAGGAACCAACAATATTGTATTGGCCATAAAGCTGAGAGGAACCAACAATATTGTATGGGCCATAAAGCTGAGGGGAAACCAACAATATTGTATGGGCCATAAAGCTGAGAGGAACCAACAATATTGTATGGGTCATAAAGCTGAGGGAAATCAACAATATTGTATGGGTCATAAAGCTGAAAGGATACCAACAATATTGTATGGGCCATAAAGCTGAGAGGAAACCAACAATATTGTATGGGCCATAAAGCTGAGAGGAAACCAACAATATTGTATGGGCCATAAAGCTGAGAGGAAACCAACAATATTGTATGGGCCATAAAGCTGAGAGGAAACCAACAATATTGTATGGGCCATAAAGCTGAGGGGAACCAACAATATTGTATGGGCCATAAAGCTGAGGGGAAACCAACAATATTGTATGGGCCATAAAGCTGAGGGGAACCAACAATAGTGTATGGGCCATAAAGCTGAGAGGAAACCAACAATATTGTATGGGCCATAAAGCTGAGGGGAAACCAACAATATTGTATGGGCCATAAAGCTGAGAGGAAACCAACAATATTGTATGGGCCATAAAGCTGAGGGGAAACCAACAATATTGTATGGGCCATAAAGCTGAGAGGAACCAACAATATTGTATGGGTCATAAAGCTGAGAGGAACCAACAATATAGTATGGGCCATAAAGCTGAGGGGAACCAACAATATTGTATGGGCCATAAAGCTGAGGGGAAACCAACAATATTGTATGGGCCATAAAGCTGAGGGGAAACCAACAATATTGTATGGGCCATAAAGCTGAGGGGAACCAACAATATTGTATGGGTCATAAAGCTGAAAGGATACCAACAATATTGTATGGGCCATAAAGCTGAGAGGAAACCAACAATATTTTATGGGCCATAAAGCTGAGGGAAACCAACAATATTGTATGGGCCATAAAGCTGAGGGGAACCAACAATATTGTATGGGCCATAAAGCTGAGAGGAACCAACAATATTGTATGGGTCATAAAGCTGAGGGGAACCAACAATATTGTATGGGCCATAAAGCTGAGGGGAAACCAACAATATTGTATGGGCCATAAAGCTGAGAGGAACCAACAATATTGTATGGGTCATAAAGCTGAGGGAAACCAACAATATTGTATGGGTCATAAAGCTGAAAGGATACCAACAATATTGTATGGGCTATAAAGCTGAGGGGAAACCAACAATATTGTATGGGCCATAAAGCTGAGAGGAAACCAACAATATTGTATGGGCCATAAAGCTGAGAGGAAACCAACAATATTGTATAGGCCATAAAGCTGAGGGGAAACCAACAATATTGTATGGGCCATAAAGCTGAGGGAAACCAACAATATTGTATGGGCCATAAAGCTGAGGGGAACCAACAATATTGTATGGGCCATAAAGCTGAGGGGAAACCAACAATATTGTATGGGCCATAAAGCTGAGAGGAACCAACAATATTGTATGGGCCATAAAGCTGAGGGGAACCAACAATATTGTATGGGTCATAAAGCTGAGGGGAACCAACAATATTGTATGGGCCATAAAGCTGAGGGAAACCAACAATATTGTATGGGCCATAAAGCTGAGGGGAACCAACAATATTGTATGGGCCATAAAGCTGAGAGGAACCAACAATATTGTATGGGCCATAAAGCTGAGGGAAACCAACAATATTGTATGGGTCATAAAGCTGAGAGGAACCAACAATATTGTATGGGCCATAAAGCTGAGGGAAACCAACAATATTGTATGGGCCATAAAGCTGAGGGGAACCAACAATATTGTATGGGCCATAAAGCTGAGAGGAACCAACAATATTGTATGGGCCATAAAGCTGAGGGAAACCAACAATATTGTATAGGCCATAAAGCTGTGGGGAACCAACAATATTGTATGGGCCATAAAGCTGAGGGAAACCAACAGTAGTGTATGGGCCATAAAGATGAGGGGAACCAACAATAGTGTATGGGCCATAAAGCTGAGGGGAACCAACAATAGTGTATGGGCCATAAAGCTGAGGGGAACCAACAATAGTGTATGGGCCATAAAGCTGAGGGGAACCAACAATAGGGTATGGGCCATAAAGCTGAGGGGAAACCAACAATATTGTATGGGCCATAAAGCTGAGGAAACCAACAATAGTGTATGGGCTATAAAGCTGAGGGGAAACCAACTATAGATTATGTAAAAGAGCATGTGAAGAGTGTTAACAAGTAGTGCAAACGTTTTATTTATGTTTCATTTAACCTTTATTTAACTAGGCAAGTCAGTTAAGAACAAATTCTTATTTACAATGAGGCAAAAGGCCTCCTGTAGGGGCGGGGGCTGGTATTCAAAATAAAATAAAATATAAAATATAAAATATAAATAAAGGACAAAACACACATCACGACAAGAGAGACAACACAACACTACTTAAAGAGAGACCTAAGACAACAACGTAGCAAGGCAGCAACACGTGACAAGACAGCATGGTAGCAATACAACATGACAACAACCTGGTAGCAACACAACATGGTAGCAGCAAATGAACTGTCATTGTTCGGAGTCAACAAATCCTGCTGTTTTTAAACTATATTCCTGGTTATTTTATTGTGTTAATACAAAAAGTTCATTTTTCTTCACATTCCCACCCTGGCTGGTTGACAGTGAAAACCCACTGGGCACAGAGGTCATTTCAACATCTAGTTTTGATTTTCATTTGGTTGAGTTGTC
>NW_021822989.1:0-12500 GCF_901001165.1 Salmo trutta
AGGGGCAGAGAGGCAGAGACAGAGAGAGAGAGAGGCAGAGAGAGAGAGAGAGAGAGGCAGAGAGGCAGAGAGAGACAGAGAGAGACAGACAGAGACAAAGAGAGAGAGACAGGGACATGGTTAACATAGGGGTAGTTAATGGGTTAGGGATGGGTCCCAGCTCTCTGGATAACGTGACTTCTCTGGAGGGGGAGAGAGACACATGGTCAGGATGCTGGTTATTGGGTTCTAGTTAATGAGTTAGTGTTGTGAAAACTGGATATTTTAGTTTCAAGCTGCAAACATTAAACCTTTTTCTAAACACTTTAGTCTCTCTTTTCACTGTCTTTTTACTGTTGTTTTATTTCTTACCTATTGTTCACCTTATACCTTTTTTGCACTATTGGTTAGAGCCTGTAAGTAAGTATTTCACTGTAATACCTGTTGTATTCAGCATTTCACTGTGAGGTCTACACCTGTTGTATTCGGCGCACGTGACAAATAAACGTTGATTTGATTTGATCTTTTGGAATAGAGACTGTGTAGACGGTATATAGTGTAGGCTGAGATGGTAGTGAAACACACCCCATCAATAGAGTGTGTATGGTAAAATATGGATAGTAGCTGTTAATCAAGGTAGTGTAGCAGTCCATCGTTCACGTCACATCGTGTGAAAGACAGGAAGTGCAAAACACTCGGGAATCAAGTCAATACGACATCAAACGTAAAGGAAGGGGGGGGGGGGTGAATCCAGAAAGATGGTATGTGTATAGCGGGGTACCTGTTGATTTATGCTGTAGACGTGTTCATATTTCACTTCCTATAATAAACATCACATGATTTCCTGAAACACGCTGCTCCTCCTAGCCGGCGTGTTTACAGAGACGTTGGCTAATTGCTCTTGCCGGGCCGGTGGTAATGGATGGGACTGGATGCAATGTAATATTTGCACACTGTAAATCCACTCGCAGCTTGATGCACACATAAATAACAACCAGGGTGTTAAAGCTAAACATTAATAATTCAAAAGCCACGGGTCGCGTAAATGACAAATGGCTGATTGCACACACACACCCTGGATTATTGGTAATGCAGTAGCAGAACATGTCATGTCATAGAGGGGAGGCAGGTAGACTAGTGGTTAGAGGGGGGGAGGCAGGTAGCCTAGTGGTTAGAGTGGAGGGGTGGCAGGTAGACTAGTGGTTAGAGTGTAGGGGCGGCAGGTAGCCTAGTGGTTAGAGTGGAGGGGTGGCAGGTAGACTAGTGGTTAGAGTGGAGGGGAGGCAGGTAGCCTAGTGGTTAGAGTGGAGGGGCGGCAGGTAGCCTAGTGGTTAGAGTGGAGGGGCGGCAGGTAGCCTAGTGGTTAGAGTGGAGGGGAGGCAGGTAGCCTAGTGGTTAGAGTGGAGGGGAGGCAGGTAACCTAGTGGTTAGAGTGGAGTGGAGGGGCGGCAGGTAGCCTAGTGGTTAGAGTGGAGGGGAGGCAGGTAGCCTAGTGGTTAGAGTGGAGGGTCGGCAGGTAGCCTAGTGGTTAGAGTGGAGGGTCGGCAGGTAGCCTAGTGGTTGTAGTGGAGGGTCGGCAGGTAGCCTAGTGGTTAGAGTGGAGGGGCGGCAGGTAGCCTAGTGGTTAGAGTGGGGGTCGGCAGGTAGCCTAGTGGTAAGAGTGGAGGGGCGGCAGGGTAGCCTAGTGGTTAGAGTGGAGGGGTGGCAGGTAGCCTAGTGGTTAGAGTGGAGGGGACGGCAGGTAGCCTAGTGGTTAGAGTGGAGGGGCGGCAGGTAGCCTAGTGGTTAGAGTGGAGAGGTGGCAGGTAGCCTAGTGGTTAGAGTGGAGGGGAGGCAGGTAGCCTAGTGGTTAGAGTGGAGGGGTGGCAGGTAGCCTAGTGGTTAGAGTGGAGGGGCGGCAGGTAGCCTAGTGGTTAGAGTGGAGGGGTGGCAGGTAACCTAGTGGTTAGAGTGGAGAGGTGGCAGGTAGCCTAGTGGTTAGAGTGGAGGGGCGGCAGGTAGCCTAGTGGTTAGAGTGGAGGGGCGGCAGGTAGAGTGGTTAGAGTGGAGGGGAGGCAGGTAGTCTAGTGGTTAGAGTAGAGGCGCGGCAGGTAGCCTAGTGGTTAGAGTGGAGGGGAGGCAGGTAGCCTAGTGGTTAGAGTGGAGGGGGGGCAGGTAGCCTAGTGGTTAGAGTGGAGGGGAGGCAGGTAGCCTAGTGGTTAGAGTGGAGGGGCGGCAGGGTAGCCTAGTGGTTAAAGTGGAGGGGCGGCAGGGTAGCCTAGTGGTTAGAGCGTTGGACTAGTAACTAAAAGGTTGCAAGATCGAATCCCTAAACTGACAAGGTAAACATCTGTCGTTCTGCCCCTGAACAAGGCAGTTAACCCACTGTTCCTAGGCCATCATTGTAAATAAGAATTTGTTCTTAACTGACTTGCCTAGTTAAATAAAGGTTAAATAAAAAAAATATATAGGGGTGTGGTTTAGGGGTCAGAGGTCAGAGTCTAGAGCTCTGCAGTATGATGAGTTTCTATAGTGATCTTTCTCAATTGTCCCCCCAAAAATGTGTCTTCTCCTTAATTGCACTGATGTGAAAGACCTGACCAGCTGAAGGCCAATGTAAGGATGAGTTTTCTCCATATCATAGAGGATGGGTACTGCAGACTTCCACACCATCAAGGATCAATGACAGGGGTTTGTGTGACTCACTGTCTGTGGAGTTGAAATGGACAGACAGTCCACTGTGACCTCTCCCCCTTCCCTGTGTGTGTTTATCACAGGCCCTAACCAACAGTGCATTTTTTATGTAAAAAATAGGTATTAGGTGAACAATAGACAAGTAAAGAAATATAAACGACAGTGAAAAATAACAGTAGAGAGGCTATATACAGTAGAGGCTATATACAGTAGAGGCTATATACAGTAGAGGCTATATACAGTAGAGAGGTTATATACAGTAGAGAGGTTATATACAGTAGAGAGGCTATATACAGTAGAGAGGTTATATACAGTAGAGAGGCTATATACAGTAGAGAGGCTATATACAGTAGAGAGGCTATATACAGTAGAGAGGTTATATACAGTAGAGAGGTTATATACAGTAGAGAGGCTATATACAGGCACTGGTTGGTCGGGCTAATTTATGTCTGTGTGTGTGTGTGTGTGTGTGTGTGTGTGTGTGTGTGTGTGTGTGTGTGTGTGTGTGTGTGTGTGTGTGTGTGTGTATGTGTGTGTGTGTGTGTGTGTGTATGTGTACACGCAGTAGCTTGACTCACTGTCTGTGGCATCGGAGTAGAAGGACAGAGCTGTGTCCAGGGACAAACAGTCCACTGTGACCTCTCCCCCCTGGACACGGTACCAGTTGTGTCTCAGAGGGGACGTTCCGGCAAACTTGTCATGGAAACCAGTCCTGGAGCTGTCGTTCATACCGATCAGAACGTCATCCATAGCCCACTGGGCTGAGTGTTTCCCTGCGGAGAGACAGAGACTGGTTTCTAGATGTGATACTCTGCATGACGCTTGACCCTTAACCCATTGACCCATTGACCCTATTGACCTTTCCAGCACATTTCCAGATAAAACTGGTGGATGCATAACAAGGCCAGCTCAGTTTGGTTCGGGCCAGTTGTGTCAAAGGTATAAGAGTAATTCTATTTCCTGTATACTGTGGGCTGTAAGAGTAATTCTATTTCCTGTATATTGTGGGCTGTAAGAGTAGTTCTATTTCCTGTATACTGTGGGCTGTAAGAGTAATTCCATTTCCTGTATACTGTGGGCTGTAAGAGTAATTCTATTTCCTGTATATTGTGGGCTGTAAGAGTAGTTCTATTTCCTGTATACTGTGGGCTGTAAGAGTAATTCTATTTCCAGTATACTGTGGGCTGTAAGAGTAATTCTATTTCCTGTATACTGTGGGCTGTAAGAGTAGTTCTATTTCCTGTATACTGTGGGCTGTAAGAGTAATTATATTTCCTGTATACTGTGGGCTGTAAGAGTAATTCTATTTCCTGTATACTGTGGGCTGTAAGAGTAATTCTATTTCCTGTATACTGTGGGCTGTAAGAGTAGTTATATTTCCTGTATACTGTGGGCTGTAAGAGTAATTCTATTTCCTGTATACTGTGGGCTGTAAGAGTAGTTCTATTTCCTGTATGTTGTGGGTGTCATGGATCCCTCTGGAACTTTCATTATGCACACCTGGACCCTATTCCCACTGATTGTATTTGTATATATGAGCCCTTTGGTTTCCATGGTGCTGTCGATTATTGTTACATTGTCCGTTGGTGCGTGTGAGTACCTGTGCTGTGTGTTTTGGGTTTTCATGCCCTTGTGGATTGCCAGATGATTACGGGTCTCATCTCATGTGTTAATCATTGTGCGCTAGAGTTATTTATTCCAGGTACTCATCGCTCTTTTGTTTGTGTTTCAACCGTGTGTTTTTGTTTGGTCTTCGTCCCCGTGACTTTACATGGCACGCCGTAATTTGGGTAAAATAAAAAAAAACTGTTACGTATTCCTGCGCCTGTCTCCTGAATCATTCATACCAACGTGACAGTGGGCTGTAAGAGGCAGGTCTGACTCCTCACCTTGCTGTGGGCTGTAAGAGGCAGGTCTGACTCCTCACCTTGCTGTGGGCTGTAAGAGGCAGGTCTGACTTCTCACCTTGCTGTGGGCTGTAAGAGGCAGGTCTGACTCCTCACCTTGCTGTGGGCTGTAAGAGGCAGGTCTGACTCCTCACCTTGCTGTGGGCTGTAAGAGGCAGGTCTGACACCTCACCTTGCTGTGGGCTGTAAGAGGCAGGTCTGACTCCTCACCTTGCTGTGGGCTGTAAGAGGCAGGTCTGACTTCTCACCTTGCTGTGGGCTGTAAGAGGCAGGTCTGACTCCTCACCTTGCTGTGGGCTGTAAGAGGCAGGTCTGACTCCTCACCTTGCTGTGGGCTGTAAGAGGCAGGTCTGACCCCTCACCTTGCTGTGGGCTGTAAGAGGCAGGTCTGACTCCTCACCTTGCTGTGGGCTGTAAGAGGCAGGTCTGACTCCTCACCTTGCTGTGGGCTGTAAGAGGCAGGTCTGACCCCTCACCTTGCTGTGGGCTGTAAGAGGCAGGTCTGACTCCTCACCTTGCTGTGGGCTGTAAGAGGCAGGTCTGACTCCTCACCTTGCTGTGGGCTGTAAGAGGCAGGTCTGACTCCTCACCTTGCAGTGGGCTGTAAGAGGCAGGTCTGACTCCTCACCTTGCTGTGGGCTGTAAGAGGCAGGTCTGACTCCTCACCTTGCTGTGGGCTGTAAGAGGCAGGTCTGACACCTCACCTTGCTGTGGGCTGTAAGAGGCAGGTCTGACTCCTCACCTTGCTGTGGGCTGTAAGAGGCAGGTCTGACACCTCACCTTGCTGTGGGCTGTAAGAGGCAGGTCTGACTCCTCACCTTGCTGTGGGCTGTAAGAGGCAGGTCTGACTCCTCACCTTGCTATGGGCTGTAAGAGGCAGGTCTGACACCTCACCTTGCTGTGGCTGCCACCAGCGGAACACTGTGTAAGGGGTCTTGGCGGCTGGAGGCAGTTCAATGGTCACCACCTGGGGTTCCAGGAAGGAGCCAAAGTCCAGCTCTCTCAGGAACTGCCACTGCACCCCGTTGTTGGTTGAGAACTGGACTACCACTCCTGGAGGACCAGACGAGAAAAGAGAAGGAGAGGGGGGGGCAGGAGGAGGAGAGGAGGAGGAGAGGAGGCAGAGGGGAGGAAGAGGAGAGGAGGAGGAGGAGAGGAGGAGGAGGAGGAGGAGAGGAGGAAGAGGGGAGGAGGAGGAGGCGGAGGAGGAGGAGAGGAGGGGGAGGAGAGGAGGAGGAGGGGAGGAGGAGGAGGAGGAGAGGAGGGGGAGGAGAGGAGGGGGAGGAGAGGAGGAGGAGGGGAGGAGGAGGAGGAGGAGGAGAGGAGGGGGAGGAGAGGAGGAGGAGGGGAGGAGGAGGAGGAGGAGAGGAGGGGGAGGAGGAGGGGAGGAGAGGAGGGGGAGGAGAGGAGGAGGAGGGGAGGAGGAGGAGGAGAGGAGGAGAAAGGAGGTCAGAAATAAAGAATTCAATACAATACAACAGTCCCATCCTTTTAAATCCATGAAGGGATGAGAATAAGTAACAAAGCCCTCACGTCCTCATTGGTAAGGAGGAGTGCATTATGGATAGTGTAGTACATCATGTAGCCCTCCTCACAGACATCTGGGAGATGCCTAAAGGTCTGACTCAACAGACAAAGATCAGATATCTTTGTGGTTCACAATACGCAGATAAAAAAACACCATCATTGTTTGATTCTAACTTTAAAAAGGATCTGCTGAAACTCAAGGCTTCAATCGTTGATCAAATAGACAGGAGATACAGGGCAAATCTGATACAAAACTTCAGACCTGGATTTACTGTGCATTCCACACTGCAGTGTCAGTGAACCACCACACGGTGGAAGCAGAGAGACTCATTGAGGTCGGCTATGAGTTCAGAGAGAGAGCTTAAATGGGACATCGTCAGTAGCGATGGTGATGGTCAGTCACCTTCGTTGCGAGAGCGAGGTCTAGTGCAGGTGGGTCCAACGTTCTTCCCTCCGATTCGGATGTAGAACTGGACCAGCCTACATGGACAGACGGACGGGACGGACAGACAAGACACACAGACGGACACAGGTTTTTAGTTCACTGGAAACTGGAACCAGGGATCTAACAGTTCTGAGATTTACAGGCTTTTGTTACAGTCCAGCACTCATTGTCTAAACTGACCAGGATTTTAGTTGAAGTGTTCAAGGAAGAAAAAGGAGAAAATGCCTTGACGCAACACTGCAGCCTCCGTAGTGTAAAGCTGATCCCCCAGAAGGACGTGTGTACTGACCGTGTGTTGGTAGTATCCAGGGTGACAGTCAGTGCCTGTCTTTTCCCAGAGCTGCTGAAGTACAGGGCTTTGCCTTCGCTGATTGTACCGCAGCCGCCTCCAATCTGACCCCCACTCAGGCTTTGCCACAGCGGGCTCAGCTTGCTCTCAAAGCCCTCCGCTAGCTCTGTGGGACTGGCCACTGCTGGCACACAGCTGTCCTGTTCCACTGGGGATCACACAGAGACACAAGAGAAAGCAACATGTTGTTTATCACAATCACTAAACTGTTTTCCTTCCATGATCAACAACTCCAATACTCAAAGAACAGAGATGTCCACTCTTCCTTCTCCATTTCACCACCTCTTTTTCTCCTCTCTCTCTCCCTCCCTCCCCCCCCCTCTCTCTCTCTCTCTCTCTCCTATTCTTTCCTCTCCTCTCTCTATCAGTACCTACCTGTATAGCCCATATCACAGAAGCAGACTCCAGAGATGCAGTCTCCATGTCCTCCACAGTGGTTGGGACAGGGCTCGGAGATGTAGACTCCGTCTAGAGCGAAGGCTGGGGCGTCCCGGTACACGCTACTCTCCTGGAACCATCGGAACCGCGTTTTACTGAGTGGGGAAGGGGGTGGGATGGAGAGAGAGGTGGGACGGAGAGAGATAAAGAGAGAGAGGAATAGAAGAAAGGGAGATATATATATATATACAGAGAAAGATGGATAAGGGAAAGGGAGATACATATATACAGGGATAGGGGAAAGGGAGATAGATATATACAAGGATAGGGGAAATGGAGATAGATATACAGGGATAGGGGAACGGGGGATAGATAAATACAGGGATAGGGGAAAGGGAGATATATATATACAGAGAGAGGGATAGGGGAAGGGAGATAGATATACAGGGATAGGGGAAGGGAGATAGATATACAGGGATAGGGGAACGGGGGACAGATATATACAGGGATAGGGGAAAGGGAGATAGATATATACAGAGAGAGGGATAGGGGAAGGGAGATAGATATACAGGGATAGGGGAACGGGGGATATATATATACAGGGATAGGGGAAAGTAAAGTAATGTCATTCAGCAGTTCATAACAGCATTATAACGATCTTGCTGTAAATCTGCATAACAGCGTCTCCTGATTATTGCATCTAACCCGGCTCGAAGGACCAATATTGAATGAACTGAACAACAATCTGTACCGTCTCACAGTCTTTCTAACAGTA
This sequence comes from Salmo trutta, assembly GCF_901001165.1. Taxonomy (NCBI): domain Eukaryota; kingdom Metazoa; phylum Chordata; class Actinopteri; order Salmoniformes; family Salmonidae; genus Salmo; species Salmo trutta. Next base: position 8,034 of record NW_021822989.1, read on the forward strand.
ACTATGTCATTGTTACACCTCAGCCAGTTTCAATCTACCCATCCCATAATACATGTTTTCATCTACCTGGCGGCCACGTTGCGCCGTATCACCACGGTGACCCTGGTCCAGCGTTCAAAGTCTCCCGTGGCGTAGACGGTTGGTTCCCCGAGTTCCCGCCCACTGCCCTCGCAGCCGCCTGCCCCCGAGGATGATGGGTAGCAGCCCTCCTTCACCAGTGCCCAGGTACGTCCGGCATCATGGGAGTACTGCAGCAGGACTGGGGCTGACGCACTGAACTGGGACTCACAGCCGATGTTCAACTGGGGAGAATTAGAATTTTAAATCTCTATTAGGTCAATAATATCATACTTTTCATTACACAAACACATTAAAAAAAAAGGTATTTTAAAAAGTGATTGAAATGAAAGAAACTCGAAACTTCCTGAGAGAAAGAGACAGAAGGAAAGAAAGAGAGAGAAAGAGAGAAAGAAAGAAAGAAAGAGAGAGAGAAAGAGAGAGAGAGAGAGAGACCATACACACATACACCGTACCTTAAACTGCAGGGTGTACCCTGGGCGTAGAGCCAGATCTCTGGTCACTGCCACCCTGTCTCCATCAGAGCGCCCAAACACCATGGCGGAGGGCGTGGTGGCACAGAAGCTGCCGTTCCTCTCCTTCTCCATGCCCTCGTTACCCAGCATCAGCCACACACTCATCTGGTTCAGAGGGTAGTCAAACGCCGGCTTCTCATAGAAGTTCTACAGACACAAGATGATTTGTTAATCCGTTCTTTAGTTATCCTCGTTACCGTCACCAACCGTTAACTGAAGCATTGTTCAATGTACAAAATCAATGTCCAAATCCTCTCAAGTTAATATAAAACAATCCATTTTACAGATTGGGAATGATTTGTGCATGAATATTGTCTGGTGTCAGAGGCAACCAATAAGATCCTGACCTGGGGCAGCGTGGGGTCGTCTACCAATGAGAGACTGACCTGTGGCAGTGTGGGGTCGTCTACCAATGAGAGACTGACCTGTGGCAGCGTGGGGTCGTCTACCAATGAGAGACTGACCTGTGGCAGCGTGGGGTCCTCTACCAATGAGAGACTGACCTGTGGCAGCGTGGGGTCCTCTACCAATGAGAGACTGACCTGTGGCAGCGTGGGGGTCGTCTACCAACGAGAGACTGACCTGTGGCAGCGTGGGGTCGTCTACCAATGAGAGACTGACCTGTGGCCAGCGTGGGGTCGTCTACCAATGAGAGACTGACCTGTGGCAGCGTGGGGTTGTCTACCAATGAGAGGACTGACCTGTGGCAGCGTGGGGTCGTCTGCCATGAGAGACTGACCTGTGCAGCGTGGGGTCGTCTACCAATGAGAACTGACCTGTGGCAGCGTGGGGTTCGTCTACCAATGAGAGACTGACCTGTGGCAGCGTGGGGTCGTCTACCAATGAAGAGACTGACCTGTGGCAGCGTGGGTCGTCTACCAATGAGAGACTGACCTGTGGCAGCGTGGGGTCGTCTACCAATGAGAGACTGACCTGTGGCAGCGTGGGGTCGTCTACCAATGAGAGACTGACCTGTGGCAGCGTGGGGTCGTCTACCAATGAGAGACTGACCTGTGGCAGCGTGGGGTCGTCTACCAATGAGAGACTGACCTGTGGCAGCGTGGGGTCGTCTACCAATGAGAGACTGACCTGTGGCAGCGTGGGGTCGTCTACCAACGAGAGACTGACCTGTGGCAGCGTGGGGTCGTCTACCAATGAGAGACTGACTGTGGCAGCGTGGGGTCGTCTACCAATGAGAGACTGACCTGTGGCAGTGTGGGGTCCTCCTCTACCAATGAGAGACTGACCTGTGGCAGCGTGGGGTTGTCTGCCAATGAGAGACTGACCTGTGGCAGCGTGGGGTCGTCTACCAATGAGAGACTGACCTGTGGCAGCGTGGGGTCGTCTACCAATGAGAGACTGACCTGTGGCAGCGTGGGGTCGTCTACCAATGAGAGACTGACCTGTGGCAGCGTGGGATCGTCTACCAATGAGAGACTGACCTGTGGCAGCGTGGGGTCGTCTACCAATGAGAGACTGACCTGTGGCAGCGTGGGGTCCTCTACCAATGAGAGACTGACCTGTGGCAGCGTGGGGTCGTCTACCAATGAGAGATTGACCTGTGGCGGCGTGGGGTCGTCTACCAATGAGAGACTGACCTGTGGCAGCGTGGGGTCGGCCATGGGGATGATATGCTTCTGTCTCTCAGAAAGTATGATGACATCGTCGATGGCCCACTGGTCGTAGCCGTCCCCAGAGTGGAGGGGCTGCCACCATCTGAACCTGGTACACGAGGTCTTAGAGGCCAGCGGCAGCTCATAGTGGACAAACCTAGGAAGAGGAGATCAGACAGACAGTCAGACAGACAGTTAGACAGTCAGTCAGTCAGACAGTTAGTCAACCAGTCAGTCAGTAAGACAGTTAGAAAGTCAGTCAGACAGTTAGTCAGTAAGACAGTTAGAAAGTCAGTCAGACAGTCAGTCAGCCAGTTAGAAAGTCAGTCAGACAGTTAGTCAGTAAGACATTTAGAAAGTCAGTCAGACAGTCAGTCAGCCAGTCAGTCAGTAAGACAGTTAGAAAGTCATTCAGACAGTCAGTCAGACAGTCAGTCAGACATTAAGTCAGTCAGACAGTCAGTCAGTCAGACAGTCAGTCAGATATTCAGACAGACAGTCAGATATTCAGTCAGTCAGACAGTCAGTCAGATATTCAGTCAGTCATTCAGTCAGGTATTCAGACAGACAGTCAGATATTCAGTCAGATAGTCAGTCAATCAATCAATGAATCAGTCACTCAATCAAGCCATCAACAGTTGTCACTAAGTACCTTACAGTAATCCGGTCTAGACCCAGAAGAGCAAGCAGAAGCAGAAGCTAAGCGACAAGGAAAAACTCCCTAGAAGAAAGAAACCTGAAGAGGAACCAATCCCTCCTGCTCACCGGGGCTTGGCAAAGTCGGTCTCAGCTATGAGTCCCCAACTGATTCCTCATCCTCTATCGTCACTGTCTCTTCCCTCCCTCTCTTCCATCTCTCTCCTTCCTCCTTCTTTTCCCTCTCTCTCTCCTTCTTCCCTCTCTCCTCCCTCTATTCCCTCTCTCCTTCCTCCCTCTCTCCTTCCTCCCTCTCTCCTCCCTCTATTCCCTCTCTCCTTCCTCCCTCTCTCCTTCCTCCCTCTCTCCTTCCTCCCTTCTTCCCTCCTTCTTATCATGGCTTGGTAAAATCGGTGAATAGAGATCTTAATTTGACCCTGCTTCTCACAGCAGGAAAAGAATTCTGCAGCAACAGGAAATGTGAATTATTATGTGGAAATCCCACTGGGCTCAGACTTCAGTTCAACGTCTAGTTTTGATTTTCATTTGGTTGAGTCGTCAACTAACGTGAATTCAACGTGAAATCAACAAACAAATTCACCATGTCATTTAAGTTAGGACAACAATTCCCTTACGTTGATGACAGTTTTCCATGTTGATTTAACGTCTCCTCCTTTCATTTTGGGGTTGAAATGATGTGGAAACAACGTTTATTCAACCAGTTTTTTTGCCCGGTGGAATTTTTGTAAGGGTTGATAACATTTTCGTTAAGGCAAATCAAGTCTGACATTTTAAAGTGAAAATGTTAAACTTTAGAATCCTTTTTAAACCTTGAATACAATTTAGATAGTAGATCTATATATCTCAGAGATCAGTTGTTCCCAGTTGATTCCTCTATCGTTAATCTCCATTCCCTCCCTCCCTCCCTCCCTCCCTCCCTCCCTCCCTCCTCACCGTGGCTTGATGAAGTCGCTGAAGTACATCTCAGCGATGAGTCCCCAGCTGATTCCTCCATTGTTACTGTACTGTAGAAGGACTCCTTCCTCCCTGCTGTCTGCTGTGTTACACTCTGCCCAGTCTCCGCCCACACGCAGGTAAAACTGGACAAACTCCGCCCATTCTGTGTCCAGGTCATAGCTCACCAGCTGCCTCAGTCCAGCCTGTTACACACACACACACACACACACACACACACGAACACACACACACAATAAAAACGTTGTATTCAGGTTGTTATCTAGTCAGAAAATCAGACTACAACCTGATAAGAAAGTATTTTTTTGCGAAAAAAAAAAGTAAATAGAACTTCTTATACAACCAGTAGGTGTATATATCTCTGTAATTACAGGGCTTCTTAAACAACCAGTAGGTTGTATATATCTCTGTAATTACAGGGCTTCTTATACAACCAGTAGGTGTATATATCTCTGTAATTACAGGGCTTCTTAAACAACCAGTAGGTGTATATATCTCTGTAATTACAGGGCTTCTTAAACAACCAGTAGGTGTATATATCTCTGTAATTACAGGGCTTCTTAAACAACCAGTAGGTGTATATATCTCTGTAATTACAGGGCTTCTTATACAGCCAGTAGGTGTATATATCTCTGTAATTACAGGGCTTC
>NW_021822989.1:15000-47306 GCF_901001165.1 Salmo trutta
TCCGTGTTAGAGAGAGAGAGAGATGTTCTATGTGTGTGTTCTATATGTACTGTAAGTCCACAGTACTGACCTGCAGTGTCCGTGGTCACACCATCCGTGTCCGTGACACATCTGAGGACACTGCTGTCCGATGTAGATATCGTCCAGAGCCCATTCATCCTGCTCTCCGTAGTAGTTCTGGATCCAACGGAACCGAGTCGCACTGGACCTGAACACATCAAACACACAGAAAACAGACATCAGAGAGAACCACTGAATGGGCCGCCACGTCCTATACGGGAAAAACACGGTATCGTCATCAGAGGTGTGTGGATTGAAACGGGCCGTCGAACAGAGAGACAGAACAGATCAATAGGATATCATCCCGATCGGACCAGTTCGCCGTTATAGGAGACGATCTGTCGTACGTACGAGGGACCGGTGAAATGAAAGTGGTGACCCCCCCCCTCCCCCTCCCTCCCCACACACACGCACACCCCCCCCTCCTGATGCGGGTTTTATTTAGTGCATGGCCCTGCATCTGTGATGGTGATGAATGAAGGAGCCTGATAACCTTTAAAATAAAGGTGTCCTGATCTCATTTCCTCCATCATGACGGGGTCAGGAGGTCAGGGCTGTAGATGAAGGATGTGATCAGGACGGGGGATCTGAACGGGGTCCGGGTCGATATGGGTCCCTGATACACACATTAACCTGACTGGGTTTGCTAGCTTCACCATTCATCACCATCACACAAGCAGGGCCATGTACTGAAACACACATTAGAGATGGGGGGGGTATTGGAGGGGGTAGGGCACTGTCCTTTAGCAGACATAACCCCCTGGCCCTGATACACAGGACTGGCAGGGGGATACGTCTTCAGTGTGTGTGTGTGTGTGTGTGTGTGTGTGTGTGTGTGTGTGTGTGTGTGTGTGTGTGTGTGTGTGTGCGCGTGTGTGTGCGTCTGTGTGTGTGTGTGTGTGTGTGTGTGTGTGTGTGTGTGTGTGTGTGTGTGTGTGTGTGCGTTACTCACCATGCTCTGTGTGGCAGCAGTAATGTTATACGTCTCCAGTCAGTGAACTCAGAGGGATGATAAACACTAGAGGCAGTGAACTCAGAACAGCTGGGCATCCCTGGCAGACAGGCCTACGTGGGCACAACAACAACAACAACAAGATCATCAACAACATACTCAGTCAACTCCTCGACATACCTGCCAGAAGGTGGTACCGGTAGGTTAGAGTGTTGTACTGGTACCGGTAGGTTAGAGTGTGGTACTGGTACCGGTAGGTTAGAGTGTGGTACTGGTACCGGTAGGTTAGAGTGTGGTACTGGTACCGGTAGGTTAGAGTGTGGTATTGGTACCGGTAGGTTAGAGTGTTGTACTGGTACCGGTAGGTTAGAGTGTGGTTCTGGTACCGGTAGATTAGAGTGTGGTACTGGTACCGGTAGGTTAGAGTGTGGTACTGGTACCGGTAGGTTAGAGTGTTGTACTGGTACCGGTAGGTTAGAGTGTGGTTCTGGTACCGGTAGGTTAGAGTGTGGTACTGGTACCGGTAGGTTAGAGTGTGGTACTGGTACCGGTAGGTTAGAGTGTTGTACTGGTACCGGTAGGTTAGAGTGTGGTTCTGGTACCGGTAGGTTAGAGTGTGGTATTGGTACCGGTAGGTTAGAGTGTTGTACTGGTACCGGTAGGTTAGAGTATGGTACTGGTACCGGTAGGTTAGAGTGTTGTATGGTACCGGTAGGTTAGAGTGTTGTACTGGTACCGGTAGGTTAGAGTGTGGTATTGGTACCGGTAGGTTAGAGTGTTGTACTGGTACCGGTAGGTTAGAGTGTGGTACTGGTACCGGTAGTTTAGAGTGTGGTTCTGGTACCGGTAGGTTAGAGTGTGGTTCTGGTACCGGTAGGTTAGAGTGTGGTACTGGTACCGGTAGGTTAGAGTATGGTACTGGTACCGGTAGGTTAGAGTGTGGTATTGGTACCGGTAGGTTAGAGTGTTGTACTGGTACCGGTAGGTTAGAGTGTGGTACTGGTACCGGTAGGTTAGAGTGTGGTTCTGGTACCGGTAGGTTAGAGTGTGGTTCTGGTACCGGTAGGTTAGAGTGTGGTACTGGTACCGGTAGGTTAGAGTATGGTACTGGTACCGGTAGGTTAGAGTGTGGTATTGGTACCGGTAGGTTAGAGTGTTGTACTGGTACCGGTAGGTTAGAGTGTGGTTCTGGTACCGGTAGGTTAGAGTGTTGTACTGGTACCGGTAGGTTAGAGTGTGGTATTGGTACCGGTAGGTTAGAGTGTTGTACTGGTACCGGTAGGTTAGAGTGTTGTACTGGTACCGGTAGGTTAGAGTGTGGTATTGGTACCGGTAGGTTAGAGTGTTGTACTGGTACCGGTAGGTTAGAGTGTTGTACTGGTACCGGTAGGTTAGGGTGTGGTACTGGTACCGGTAGGTTAGAGTATGGTTCTGGTACCGGTAGGTTAGAGTGTGGTTCTGGTACCGGTAGGTTAGAGTGTGGTACTGGTACCGGTAGGTTAGAGTGTGGTATTGGTACCGGTAGGTTAGAGTGTGGTACTGGTACCGGTAGGTTAGAGTGTGGTTCTGGTACCGGTAGGTTAGAGTGTTGTACTGGTACCGGTAGGTTAGAGTGTGGTACTGGTACCGGTAGGTTAGAGTGTGGTACTGGTACCGGTAGGTTAGAGTGTTGTACTGGTACCGGTAGGTTAGAGTATGGTTCTGGTAACCGGTAGGTTAGAGTGTGGTACTGGTACCGGTAGGTTAGAGTGTTGTACTGGTACCGGTAGGTTAGAGTGTTGTACTGGTACTGGTAGGTTAGAGTGTGGTTCTGGTACCGGTAGGTTAGAGTGTGGTACTGGTACCGGTAGTTAGAGTGTGGTACTGGTACCGGTAGGTTAGAGTGTTGTACTGGTACCGGTAGGTTTAGAGTGTGTACTGGTACCGGTAGGTTAGAGTGTGGTACTGGTACCGGTAGGTTAGAGTGTGGTTCTGGTACAGGTAGGTTAGAGTGTGGGTACTGGTACCGGTAGGTTAGAGTGTGGTACTGGTACCGGTAGGTTAGAGTGTGGTACTGGTACCGGTAGGCTAGAGTGTGGTTCTGGTACCGGTAGGTTAGAGTGTGGTACTGGTACCGGTAGGTTAGAGTGTGGTACTGGTACCGGTAGGTTAGAGCATGGTTCTGGTACCGGTAGGTTAGAGTGTGGTTCTGGTACCGGTAGGTTAGAGCGTGGTTCTGGTACCGGTAGGTTAGAGTGTTGTACTGGTACCGGTAGGTTAGAGTGTGGTACTGGTACCGGTAGGTTAGAGTGTGTTCTGGTACCGGTAGGTTAGAGTGTGGTTCTGGTACCGGTAGGTTAGAGTATGGTACTGGTACCGGTAGGTTAGAGTGTGGTTCTGGTACCGGTTAGGTTAGAGTGTGGTACTGGTACCGGTAGGTTAGAGTATGGTACTGGTACCGGTAGGTTAGAGTGTGGTTCTGGTACCGGTAGGTTAGAGTGTGGTACTGGTACCGGTAGGTTAGAGTGTGGTACTGGTACCGGTAGGTTAGAGTGTTGTACTGGTACCGGTAGGTTAGAGTGTGGTTCTGGTACCGGTAGGTTAGAGTGTGGTTCTGGTACCGGTAGGTTAGAGTGTGGTACTGGTACCGGTAGGTTAGAGTATGGTACTGGTACCGGTAGGTTAGAGTGTGGTATTGGTACCGGTAGGTTAGAGTGGTTGTACTGGTACCGGTAGGTTAGAGTGTGGTTCTGGTACCGGTAGGTTAGAGTGTTGTACTGGTACCGGTAGGTTAGAGTGTGGTATTGGTACCGGTAGGTTAGAGTGTTGTACTGGTACCGGTAGGTTAGAGTGTGGTACTGGTACCGGTAGGTTAGAGTGTTGTACTGGTACCGGTAGGTTAGAGTGTTGTACTGGTACCGGTAGGTTAGAGTGTTGTACTGGTACCGGTAGGTTAGGGTGTGGTACTGGTACCGGTAGGTTAGAGTATGGTTCTGGTACCGGTAGGTTAGAGTGTGGTTCTGGTACCGGTAGGTTAGAGTGTGGTACTGGTACCGGTAGGTTAGAGTGTGGTATTGGTACCGGTAGGTTAGAGTGTGGTACTGGTACCGGTAGGTTAGAGTGTGGTTCTGGTACCGGTAGGTTAGCTGTTGTACTGGTACCGGTAGGTTAGAGTGTGGTACTGGTACCGGTAGGTTAGAGTGTGGTACTGGTACCGGTAGGTTAGAGTGTTGTACTGGTACCGGTAGGTTAGAGTATGGTTCTGGTACCGGTAGGTTAGAGTGTGGTACTGGTACCGGTAGGTTAGAGTGTTGTACTGGTACCGGTAGGTTAGAGTGTTGTACTGGTACTGGTAGGTTAGAGTGTGGTTCTGGTACCGGTAGGTTAGAGTGTGGTACTGGTACCGGTAGGTTAGAGTGTGGTACTGGTACCGGTAGGTTAGAGTGTTGTACTGGTACCGGTAGGTTAGAGTGTGGTACTGGTACCGGTAGGTTAGAGTGTGGTACTGGTACCGGTAGGTTAGAGTGTGGTTCTGGTACAGGTAGGTTAGAGTGTGGTACTGGTACCGGTAGGTTAGAGTGTGGTACTGGTACCGGTAGGTTAGAGTGTGGTACTGGTACCGGTAGGCTAGAGTGTGGTTCTGGTACCGGTAGGTTAGAGTGTGGTACTGGTACCGGTAGGTTAGAGTGTGGTACTGGTACCGGTAGGTTAGAGCATGGTTCTGGTACCGGTAGGTTAGAGTGTGGTTCTGGTACCGGTAGGTTAGAGCGTGGTTCTGGTACCGGTAGGTTAGAGTGTTGTACTGGTACCGGTAGGTTAGAGTGTGGTACTGGTACCGGTAGGTTAGAGTGTGGTTCTGGTACCGGTAGGTTAGAGTGTGGTTCTGGTACCGGTAGGTTAGAGTATGGTACTGGTACCGGTAGGTTAGAGTGTGGTTCTGGTACCGGTAGGTTAGAGTGTGGTACTGGTACCGGTAGGTTAGAGTATGGTACTGGTACCGGTAGGTTAGAGTGTGGTTCTGGTACCGGTAGGTTAGAGTGTGGTACTGGTACCGGTAGGTTAGAGTGTGGTACTGGTACCGGTAGGTTAGAGTGTTGTACTGGTACCGGTAGGTTAGAGTGTGGTACTGGTACCGGTAGGTTAGAGTGTGGTTCTGGTACAGGTAGGTTAGAGTGTGGTACTGGTACCGGTAGGTTAGAGTGTGGTACTGGTACCGGTAGGTTAGAGTGTGGTACTGGTACCGGTAGGCTAGAGTGTGGTTCTGGTACCGGTAGGTTAGAGTGTGGTACTGGTACCGGTAGGTTAGAGTGTGGTACTGGTACCGGTAGGTTAGAGCATGGTTCTGGTACCGGTAGGTTAGAGTGTGGTTCTGGTACCGGTAGGTTAGAGCGTGGTTCTGGTACCGGTAGGTTAGAGTGTTGTACTGGTACCGGTAGGTTAGAGTGTGGTACTGGTACCGGTAGGTTAGAGTGTGGTTCTGGTACCGGTAGGTTAGAGTGTGGTTCTGGTACCGGTAGGTTAGAGTATGGTACTGGTACCGGTAGGTTAGAGTGTGGTTCTGGTACCGGTAGGTTAGAGTGTGGTACTGGTACCGGTAGGTTAGAGTATGGTACTGGTACCGGTAGGTTAGAGTGTGGTTCTGGTACCGGTAGGTTAGAGTGTGGTACTGGTACCGGTAGGCTAGAGTGTGGTACTGGTACCGGTAGGTTAGAGTGTGGTACTGGTACCGGTAGGTTAGAGTGTTGTACTGGTACCGGTAGGTTAGAGTATGGTTCTGGTACCAGCCGAGTTGTGGGCTTTGGTCATTGTCTCACGTCAGATCGTCTGCACCGATGGAACCATGGCTCCTGGCGACTGGTGTCGCGTTAGAATGACGCCGTCTGACGGAGGACAATGGGCTTTGGTCCCACACGGTACATTTGTTGTACGTGTCACAATGTCGACAGTTCTCAAGGTCGCTTTAATAACCTCTTTGGGATAGGGGGTAGAATTCGGAAGTTCGGATGAATGACGTGCCCAAAGTAAACTGTCTGTTACTCAGGCCCAGAAGCTAGGATATGCATATATATTGGTAGTATTGGATAGAAAACACTCTGACGTTTCTAAAACTGTTAAAATAATGTCTGTGAATATAACAGAACTGATATGGCAGGCGAAAATCTGAGGAGAATCCATCCTGATTTAATTTTTGGTTGAAAACCTACTGTATCAGATAGTGACGAGGAGAACCCCAGAAGGAAGCTGTTTAGGACACACATCGACCACTGGCATAACAATCCAACAGGGAATAAGTGAATAGTCATTATGGAAGGTCATTTAAGGTCATTTACTTTTTAATACTACAACACTCTGCAGGTGTTGGGAGACTCTTTTTGTTTTGTCCCTCGGCCTTGGTCGATAATATTACATTTGAAGGAGACTCATTAAATCTAAAGCGATTAAAAAAATGATGAGGCTACTTTAGTTCTTTATTAATATTCATGAGAAGAAAAAACTTTGTTGAATCTTGTTATGATAATCTCTTGCTGATTCAGTATTAATGTGTATGATTACTGAGAGATGATGAAATTAGTATTAGCTATAATTCCTCTTTGGAGACAAAGTGACACATTTAAGACTTTTAAAGAGTTTATTGTGAAATGATTTATTATTTAAAGACGTGTCATTATTTGCTCGTTATTACCAATACTATAATGGAAAATCAGTATTCATGATCGTGAATGAATTATTACAAAGTGTTTTTTCCCTTTGTGTTATTTTCCAACCAGGAAATTAAGTTTCACTAAGTCATAAACATGAAAACAGAAAGCTAGAACTAGGACTTCTCCAAATCATATAACAGGGGTGTAAAACCTTTTTCTGTTTTCACATAGAAAATAAATAACAATTTTCTATATTTTAATCTACAGACTCACACCCCTGGGCACGTGTGCCAAATTCCAAGACTGTCAGTAGCCCCGTATGGTTGATCATGAATTATATTTCCCTCCTTCCTCACCCCTTTGACTAGGTGCCAGGTCAGGCCGTGATTGGTGGAGAACTCCAGGCGGACCTGCGTGTCGATGTTGGGGGAGGGGTCTCGGCCGCAGCCCATGACCAATGAAAACTGCAGGGTGTAGGACGCTCCGATCTGCATTGACTGGGTCTCCACATAACGGATACTGGACCCGGGGTTGGGCTCGCCTGAGAAACTACACAAGGCAGGAGAGAGTTAATCACGTTGACCTGCGGACCAGAGTTCATGATTAGACCGTACTAAAGCAAACGAGCAGAGACTCAGCTTCGTGCATCGCAGGACAGTGATCCTGCCACTTCACACTTGGAAAATCTGAACGTAAGAAACCGAGTGGCTCAGCGGTCTAAGGCACTGCATCTCAGTGCTACAGGCGTCACTACAGACACCCTGGTTCGAATCCAGGCTGTATCACAACCGGACGTGATTGGGAGTCCCATAGGGCGGTGCACAATTTGGCCCAGCGTCTTCCTGGGTAAGCCGTCATTGTAAAATAATAATTTGTTCTTTAACTGCCTTGCCTGATTAAATAAAGGTTCATTAAATAAGAAGCCTGGAAGCTTCAGTTCGATACCTGAGTGTCCAGTCGTGCTGGCAGTAGGGCTGAACATGTCCAAGGTAGAAGCCCAGACTCTGAGTGACGTCCAGGACATTACTGAAGTCCAGACTGATGGTGTTGAACAGCACAGAGGTCATAGTGATGTCATCCACTGCCCACACGTCATGGCCACGCCCAGAGTGGTACGGCTGCCACCAGCGGAACTGCACCCCAAACTTACGGGCACCGGGAGGGAGCTCCACTGATACGATCCTGGAGAGGAGAGAAGGACGGAGGGACGGATGGGGGAGGGATAAGGGAAAGGTTGTTGGAGAGTGAGGATGGAGGGATGGAGAACAGAGGGAGAGAGGGAGAGGGAAATAAAGGAGAGGGACAGAGAGAGAGGGAGAGAGGGATGGAGTGTTTTCAATATTCTCTAAATAACCCAAGCAGACCAGCTGGAATGAGTCACATTAGCAAGGCTCTGACTGACTCAGGCTGGGCCTGGATGGTGTGGACTCAATGACCTCCTCTCAGCAGACACACCTCTATCCTTGACATTTTTCCCCTGGCCTTCTGCCCCCTGATGAAGAGCGCTCCAGGCAGCACAGGCCCTGCTCTGTGTGTGTGTGTGTGTGTGTGTATGAGTGTGTAGAGCCATTTGTCTTCATTACAACACAGTAGACAACACTAAATGAGTCAATGGGTCCCTGTAGGTTACATCTCTGTCACTCCCCCAGCACCAGGCTCCATTAAGGATGTGGTACCTGGGTTCGTTGAAGCCCTGGTAAGTGTAGTGTTGCAGGAGGTCTCCATTAAGGATGTGGTACTGGGGTTCGTGGAAGCCCTGGTAAGCGTAGTGTTGCAGGAGGCCTCCATTAACCTGATATGGATAGGGGGCAGTATTTTCACGGACCGATGAAAAAACGTACCAATTTAAACTGGTTACTACTCTGGCCCAGAAATGAGAATATGCATATTATTAGTAGATTTGGATAGAAAACACTCTGAAGTTTCTAAAACTGTTTGAATGGTGTCTGTGAGTATAACAGAACTCATATGGCAGGCAAAAACCTGAGAAAAAGTCAACCAGGAAGTGTAGGATCTGAGAAATGTAGTTCTTCTTTCTAGTCCCTTTCGAAACTACAGTATCTGTGCTGTTACGTTGCACTTTCTAAGGCTTCAATTGGCTGTCTAAAGCGTTCAAAAAGTGGATTGAGCCTTCTCCTGTCTCTGGGCAGAGTATAGGAGCTCAGTTACTGAGTGGTCTGCCTGAGGACAAAGAGATTGGATATGCGCTTCCCGCAAGCACGCTGTTTTTTATTTTCCTCCTTGAATGAATACACTATTGTCCAGTTGGAATATTATCGCAATTTTACGTTAAAAATACCATACAAATTGATTTAAACAGTGTTTGACATGCTTCTAAGTACGGTAATGGAACATTTTGACTTTTTGTGTCTCGAATCACGCTCGCGCGTTACCCATTTGATAGTGGATAGTGACCTGAACGCACGAACAAAACGGAGGTATTTGGACATAACTACGGATTATTTCGAACAAAAACAAAATTTCTTGTGGAAGTAGCAGTCCTGGGAGTGCATTCTGACGAAGATCAGCAAAGGTAATACAATATTTCTAATACTAATTCTGAGTTTAGTTTGCGCCGAACTTGGCGGGTGTCTGAATAGCTGGCCGTGATGGCGAGCTATGTACTCAGAATATTGAAAAATGTGCTTTTGCCGAAAAGCTATTTTAAAATCTGACACAACGGTTGCATAAAGGAGTTCTCTATCTATAATTCTTAAAATAATTGTTATGTATTTTGTCAATGTTTATGATGAGTATTTTTGTAAATTCACCGGAGTTTTTGGTGGGAATACGTTTTCTGAACATCACGCGCCAATGTAAAAAGCTGTTTTTGGATATAAATATGAACTTGATTGAACAAAACATACATGTATTGTATAACATAATGTCCTAGGAGTGTCATCTGATGAAGATCGTCAAAGGTTTGTGCCAAATTTAGCTGTGTTTTGAGTTTTATTGACATATATACTTGCTTGGAAAATGGCTGTGTAATATTTTGGTCTATGTACTCTCCTAACATAATCTAATGTTTCGCTTTCGCTGTAAAGCCTTTTTGAAATCGGACAACGTGGTTGGATTCAGGAGAGGTTTATCTTTCAAATGGTGTAAAATAGTCGTATGTTTGAAAAATTGAAATTATTGGATTTTTGAGGTATTTGTATTTCGCGCCATGCGATCCAATTGGCTGTTGGCTAGATGTAAGAGGTTTTAAGGGTGTGGTACCGGGGTTCGTGGAAGCCCTGGTATGCGTAGTGTTGCAGGAGGCCTCCATTAAGGGTGTGGTACCTGGATTCGTGGAAGCCCTGGTAAGCGTAGTGTTGCAGGAGGCCTCCATTAAGGGTGTGGTACCTGGATTCGTGGAAGCCCTGGTAAGTGTAGTGTTGCAGGAGGCCTCCATTAAGGGTGTGGTACCTGGATTCGTGGAAGCCCTGGTAAGCGTAGTGTTGCAGGAGGCCTCCATTAAGGGTGTGGTACCTGGATTCGTGGAAGCCCTGGTAAGTGTAGTGTTGCAGGAGGCCTCCATTAAGGGTGTGGTACCTGGATTCGTGGAAGCCCTGGTAAGTGTAGTGTTACAGGAGGCCTCCATTAAGGGTGTGGTACCTAGGTTCATGGAAGCCCTGGTAAGCGTAGTGTTGCAGGAGGCCTCCATTAAGGGTGTGGTACCTAGGTTCATGGAAGCCCTGGTAAGTGTAGTGTTGCAGGAGGCCTCCATTAAGGGTGTGGTACCTAGGTTCATGGAAGCCCTGGTAAGCGTAGTGTTGCAGGAGGGTCCAGGTGATGCTGTTGTCTGAAGAGTAATGCAGCATGACTCCCTCTCCTGATTGGTCAGGGGCAGGACAGGAACTAAGGATGCTACGACTGCCAAGACGCAGAGTGAACTGGAGGTACCTGGAGGGGGAGGGGAAGGGAAGGGAAGGGGAGGGAGGGGAAGGGAGGGGGAGGGAGGGGAAGGGGAGGGGAAGGGGAGGGAGGGGGAGGGAGGGGGATGGATGGATGGGAAGGGAGGGTGAGGGAGGGGGAGGGGGAGGAAGGAGTAGACAGAAAAGGAAAACATGGATTGATATGGCAAAATAAAATTAGAAAATTGATCGAGAGAGAGACACAGAGAGAGAGAGAGAGAGAGAGAGACAGAGAGAGAGAGAGAGAGAGAGAGGGGGGGGGGTGTAAAGGGTAAGGTTGGGAATAGATTGACAGAGAGAGAGGGGTGGATGGAGGGAGGAGAGGTGAGAGAGGAAAGGGGTTAGACAAACAGACATGGATGGAGGAAGACAGGGAGGGGAGGAGGGAGGGAGGGGAGGAGGGAGGGAGTGGGTGGGTGGGTGGCAGAATGATAGATGAGATGATTAAACAAATGAGGACAAAATTAGATAGAGGAGAAAGATGAGAGGAAAAGCAGGGAGGTAAAGAGAGAGACAGAGAGATAGAGAGAGAGGGGGATAGAGAGGAGAGAGGGATAGAGAGAGGGATAGAGAGAGGGATAGAGAGAGAGATAGAGAGAGAGGGATAGAGAGAGAGACAGAGAGATAGAGAGAGAGAGGGAGAGAGAGGGGGGATAGAGAGGAGAGAGGGATAGAGAGAGGGATAGAGAGAGGGATAGAGAGAGAGATAGAGAGAGAGGGATAGAGAGAGAGACAGAGAGATAGAGAGAGAGAGGGATAGAGAGAGAGGGATAGAGAGAGAGAGGGAGAGAGAGAGAGGGATAGAGAGAGAGGGATAGGGAGGAGAGAGGGGGTAGAGATAGAGAGAGAGAAAGGGATAGAGAGAGAGGGATAGAGAGAGAGGGATAGGGATAGAGAGAGAGAGAGAGAGAGAGAGCGAGAGAGAGAGAGAGAGCGAGAGAGAGAGAGATAGTGCTATGTGCAACACTGCCCACAAAATGAGGTGGAAACTGAGCTGTACTTCCTAACCTCCTGCCCAATATATGACCATAATAGAGACACATATTTCCCTCAGATTACACAGACCCACAAAGAATTCGAACACAAATCCAATTTTGATAAACTCCCATATCTACTGGGTAAAATACCACAGTGTGCCATCACAGCAGAAAGATATGTGACCTGTTGCCACAAGAAAAGGTCAACCAGTGAAGAACAAACACCATTGTAAATACAACCCATATTTATGTTTATTTATTTTCCCTTTTGTACTTTAACTATTTAACTATTTGCACAAAATATGACATTTGAAATGTCTTTATTCTTTTGAAATGTTGTGAGTGTCGTTTCACTTTTGTTTATTATGTATTTCATTTGCTTTTGACAATGTTAACATGCCAATAAAGCCCCTTGAATTGAAATTGAAATTTGAATTGAGAGATAGTGAGAGAGAGACAGAGACGGAGACGGAGAGACAGAGAGAGAGAGAGACATTTACAGCCATGTTTACACCTCATATTGAGTCAGTGAGAGTTGACATGTTAGCAACTAGGGAAGAGATGACAGCAACCCAGAGAGCTGCCCTCAGTGACACTCTCAGCCCTCAGAGACAGAGACAGAGACCGAGACAGAGAGAGACATTTACAGCCATGTCAGTGAGAGATGACATGTTAGCAACTTGGGAAGAGATGACAGCAACCCAGAGAGCTGCCCTCAGTGCCACTCACAGCCCCCAGCTCCCTCTGTCCTTGGCTCTGGCTCAATCTGGCTCTAATCACCAGCCCAGTTTCCTCTCGCAGGCAGGTGTTCACTCAATCAGAGAGGAAACTGCTATTAAATATGTCCGTCAGGTGGCACACAGGGAGCCGCAGCAGGCATAATCAATCTAACACAGATGCCATCTCATCTCTCTCGTTCTCTCATTCTTTCTTTGCCCTCATCTCTCCTGTCATCCGCAGTCCCTGTCCGTCTCCAACCCAAGAGATATGTGACAGAGGAGGGAGGAGTGACTGTTTGGAACAGCGGTATCAATCAGAGATGAGATGATGAGCCACGATCTCACTGGGATAAAGTTAAACTCTCTGACACTGAAAATAAAGCCATAGTCAAAGATGACTGTGTGTGTGTGTGTGTGTGTGTGTGTGTGTGTGTGTGTGTGTGTGTGTGTGTGTGTGTGTGTGTGTGTGTGTGTGTGTGTGTGTGTGTGTGTACTCTACCTGGCCTGTGAGCTGTCGAGTGGTGCGGTCACTAGGTGTCGTCTGCTGTCCCTGTTGAAGACCAAAGCCTTACCGCTGGCCAGAACCCCGCAGCCAAAGCTAACCTCCGCTCCCCTCAGAGAGGAGAAGCTGTGGGAGGCAGAGAGAAAGACAGAGATCTGTTTAGAAGGGTCTATCAGCTGGCACTACAGAGAGTCTAGTAAAGAAACATAGAATTAAACAAAATAGAAACAAAACAGACGCCCACAGACGCCCAAACCCCAAAGAGCAAACACAATGCTAAACATCAAACCCATGTGTACCTGTGATAGGAGGAGAGTCTGGGACTGGAGAAGCCCTCTGACAGGAAGGCAGGGAAGGTCTGGGAGGCCAGCTCACAGGCTGGACCACTAAACCCTGGGTCACACCTGCAGGAGGAGATGAGAGGAAGAGAGGGAGGAGGGAGGAGGGAGGAGGGAGAACGAGGAGGGAGAGAGGAGGGGAGGAAGACAAGGGAGAGGGGAAAGGAGAGGAAGGGAGGGAGGGGGAGAGAGGGCATGGGGTAGGAGGACAGGTGTGAGGAGGGGAGGAAGAAGAGGGAGAAGGGAGAGGAAGGGAGGGAGGGAGGGAGGGAGGGAGAGAGGGAGGGAGGGATCGAGCGAGGAGGGGGAGTGGGGAGGAGGGGAGGAGATGAAGAGGGGGAGGAACAAGAGGGGAGAAGAAGGGATGGAGTGTGGGGAGCGAGGAGAGGGAGAGGGGAGGAGTGAGAACGAGAGGAGAGAGAGGACAAGGTGGAGGGGAGGTCATGGGGAGGATTGAGGGGAGGGAGAGGAGAGGAGATGGAGAGGGGAGAGGAGGGAGTGGGGAGAGCGAGAGAGAGAGAGAGAGAGAGGGAGAGAGAGAGAGAGAGTGAAGGGGAGAGAGAGAGAGAGAGAGAGAGAGAGAGAGAGAGAAGGGGAGAGAGAGAGAGGGAGAGGTGTGAGAGAGAGAGAGAGAGAGAGAGAGAGAGAGAGAGAGAGAAAGGTACTCATGGACAGGACATTTATTATCATCATTTAATCATAGATTTGATTTGATTTGATCACGATATATCACGATAATAACTGCAAGGCATTTGATGAATGAGCGTTATTGAGAATGAGAATAATTCATTCAAGATATGATATCGTTAATTCTTTCATTAATAAGATCTGTTCTTACTTGCAGCCGGTACGGGAGCAGTGTCCTCTTCCAGAGCAGAAACGAAGGCAGGATGGACCGATGTACACTGGACAGATACACAGATAACAGAGAGATTAGTAAATGAACGACCCAAAAACAATACTTTTGGAAAGACAGGAACTTGATTCTCTTTGTATTTTTAGTAAGTGAATATCTGAGGGGAATTGGACCAACAAACTTAATGTCCCAAGATCTTATGAGAATTACAGGACCACCAGTGTGTGTATAAGGTTCTCACCGTTATCGATGGCCCACATGTTACCAGCTCCCATGCCACCCTGTCTCCAACGGAACTGGGTGTTCTCAGTCAGGGCAGCGTTGGGTAAGGGGATGGAAATCCTCGTCCAGCTAGAGATAGAGACATAGAGGGAGATGCCAACAGTAAGACAGTACACTCTTAGAAAAAAGGGTTCCCAAGGGGTTCTTTCGCGGAGGGATAGGGTTCTACCTAGAACCTATCCTAAGAATTGTTTCTGGGGGAAAGGGTTCTTGGGTGATTTTTTTGGAAGGCAATAATGTTTTTACATTGAACCATATATAATATTTCCCAGCATGCTCTATTGAAGAGAGATTTTCCAGAATTGTTTGTTTTACTGTAATATGTGTTTTTTTGCATATACATTGATTGGTTAATGCATTTTATACTACACAAAGATAAATAACATACAGGTTTTCTAAACTAATCCAATCAGTTGGATTTATAGTACCCGTTACTGAGATGGCTGTTCCAGTTCAGATGATTGAGGTATTCAATCTTCCCTACCTTGCAAGTCATCATGAATGCAGGTTGCGTGTAAATAACAACTCCACTTGTTGGATATCCTAACTCTGGCTGGATTCCAATAGGAATTACACATCACTTTGCAAGCCAGCATTACGTGACTTGCAGGCCTGATGTGGCCTGTAAACCAGGAGTTTCCTAACACCACTGTGTTAGGGTATAACTAGGTCCTCAAAGAAAGGTCTCATGATATATGTCAAGTATTATCATATGTTACGTTCCCCGGTTTCTGTGTTATGGGTTTGTGTATATGTATGTGTGTATTTCAGGAAAATAGCTTCCTGGATTCCCCCAAAGCAGCTGATTGGTCGGCCCATCACTAATTGGATAGAGCTGTCTGTAATTACCGACTCGTTCTGCAGCTTGAAAAGCCAGTGTTCCTTTGTTATGGGGAGAGCTTCTTTGTATGTGCTCTGTTGGTTGTGGGTCTGTATAATTTGTTGTGAAGTATTTTGTAGCCGGTCCCGCTGAGGAATGTGTATACCAAAATGACTGTGTTTGTGATTATTGAAATTGTTCACTTTAAGTTGGTAATTATTCTGTTTTTGTTCCCAGGGGGGGAAGGGAAGGCACCTTGGGAGTGCTTAGGCAAGAGGCCTGCGGGCATACATGAACAGTTGAAGTCGGAAGTATACATTCACTTGTTTTTCAACCACTCCACAAAGTCGGTTAGGACATCTACTTTGCGTGACACAAGTAATTTTTCCAACAATTGTTTTCAGACAGATTATTTCCCTTATAATTCACTGTATCACAATTCCAGTGGGTCAGAAGTTTACATACACTGAGTTGACTGTGCCTTTAAACAGCTTGGATTATTCCAGAAAATGATGTCATGACATTAGAAGCTTCTGATGGGCTCATTGACATCATTTGAGTCAGTGCCTCTATGCTTGACTTCATGGGAAAATCAGAAAAAAGATTGGTAGACCTTCACAAGTCTGGTTCATCCTTGGGAGCAATTTCCAAACGCCTGAAGGTACCACGTTCAACTGTACAAACAATAGTACGCAAGTATAAACACCATGGGACCACGCAGCCGTTATACCGCTCAGGAAAGAGATGCATTCTGTCTCCTAGAGATGAACGTACTTTGGTGCGAGAAGTGCAAATCAATCCTAGAACAACAGCAAAGGACCTTGTGAAGATGCTGGAGGAAACGGGTACAAAAGTATCTATATCCACAGTAAAACGAGTCCTATATCGACATAACCTGAAAGGCCGCTCAGCAAGGAAGAAGCCACTGCTCCAAAACCGGCATAAAAAAGCCAGACTATGGTTTGCAACTGCACATGGGGACAAAGGTTGTACTTTTTGGAGAAATGTCATCTGGTCTGATGAAACAAAAATCTAACTGTTTGGCCATAATGACCATCGTTATGTTTGGAGGGAAAAGGGGGAGGCTTGCGAGCCGACGAACACCATGCCAACCGTGAAGCATCATATTGTGGGGGTGCTTTGCTGCAGGAGGGGCTGGTGCACTTCACAAAATAGATGGCTTCATGAGGTAGGAAAATTGTGGATATATTGAAGCAACATCTCAAGACATCAGTCAGGAAGTTAAAGCTTGGTCGCAAATGGGTCTTCCAAATGGACAATGACCCCAAGCATACTTCCAAAGTTGTGGCAAAATGGCTTAAGGACAACAAAGTCAAGGTATTGGAGTGGCCATCACAAAACCCTGACCTCAATCCTGTAGAAACTTTGTGGGCAGAACTGAAAAAGCGTGTGCGAGCAAGGAGGCCTACAAATCTGACTCACTTACACCAGCTCTGTCAGGAGGAATGGGACAAAATTCACCCAACTTATTGTGGGAAGCTTGTGGAAGGCTACTTGAAACGTTTGACCCAGGTTAAACAATTTTAAAGGCAATGCTACCAAATACTAATTGAGTGTATGTACATTTCTGACCCACTGGGAATGTGATGAAAGAATTATGAGGTGAAATAAATCAATCTACTATTATTCTGACATTTCACATTCTTAAAATAAAGTGCTGATCCTAACTGAACTAAGACAGGGAATTTTTTACTATGATTAAATGTCAGGAATTGTGAAAAACTTAGTTTAAATGTATTTGGCTAAGGTGTATGTAATCTTCTGACTTCAACTGTACCTGTGGTATGCACACTAGGTAAGACCTGGGCGGACCTCCACCTACAGTCCCATACCTCTTTACCTCCACCTACAGTCCCATACGTCCATACCTCCACCTACAGTCCCATACCTCTATACCTCCGCCTACAGTCCCATACCTCCACCTACAGTCCCATACCTCTATCCCTCCACCTACAGTCCCATACCTCTATACCTCCACCTACAGTCCCATACCTCTATACCTCCACCTACAGTCCCATACCTCCATACCTCCACCTACAGTCCCATACCTCCATACCTCCACCTACAGTCCCATACCTCTTTACCTCCACCTACAGTCCCATACCTCTATACCTCCACCTACAGTCCCAAACCTCTATACCTCTATACCTCCACCTACAGTCCCATACCTCTATACCTCCACCTACAGACCCATACCTCCATACCTCCACCTACAGTCCCATACCTCCATACCTCCACCTACAGTCCCATACCTCTTTACCGCCACCTACAGTCCCATACCTCTTTACCTCCACCTACAGTCCCATACCTCTATACCTCTATACCTCCACCTACAGTCCCATACCTCTATACCTCCACCTACAGTCCCATACCTCTATACCTCCACCTACAGTCCCATACCTCTATACCTCCAACTACAGTCCCATACCTCCACCTACAGTCCCATACCTCCACCTACAGTCCCATACTTCCACCTACAGTCCCATACCTCTATACCTCCACCTACAGTCCCATACCTCGATACCTGCACCTACAGTCCCATACCTCTATACCTCCACCTACAGTCCCATACCTCTATACCTCCACCTACAGTCCCATACCTCTATACCTCCACCTACAGTCCCATACCTCTATACCTCCAACTACAGTCCCATACCTCCACCTACAGTCCCATACCTCTATACCTCCACCTACAGTCCCATACCTCCCTACAGTCCCATACCTCTATACCTCCACCTACAGTCCCATACCTTTATACCTCTACCTACAGTCCCATACCTCTATACCTCCACCTACAGTCCCATATTTCTATACCTCCACCTACAGTCCCATACCTCCATACCTCCACCTACAGTCCCATACCTCTATACCTCCACCTACAGTCCCATACCTCTATCCCTCCACCTACAGTCCCATACCTTTTTACCTCCACCTACAGTCCCATACCTCTATACCTCCACCTACAGTCCCATTCCTCTATACCTACACCTACAGTCCCATACCTCTATACCTCCACCTACAGTCCCATACCTCTATACCTCCACCTACAGTCCCATACCTCTATACCTCCCACCTACAGTCCCATACCTCTATACTTCCACCTACAGTCCCATACCTCTATACCTCCACTTACAGTCCCATACCTCCACCTACAGTCCCATACCTCCACCTACAGTCCCACACCTCTATACCTCCACCTACAGTCCCATACCTCTATACCTCCACCTACAGTCACATACCTCTATACCTCCACCTACAGTCCCATACCTCCACCTACAGTCCCATAACTCTATACCCCCACCTACAGTCCCATACCTCTATACCTCCACCTACAGTCCCACACCTCTATACCTCCACCTACAGTCCCATAAGTCTATACCTCCACCTACAGTCACATACCTCTATACCTCCACCTACAGTCCCATACCTCCACCTACAGTCCCATACCTCCACCTACAGTCCCATACCTCTATACCTACAGTCACATACCTCTATACCTACAGTCCCATACCTCTATACCTCCACCTACAGTCCCATACCTCTATACCTCCACCTACAGTCCCATACCTTTATACCTCCACCTACAGTCCCATACCTCTATACCTCCACCTACAGTCCCATACCTCTATACCTCCACCTACAGACCCATACCTCTATACCTCCACCTACAGTCCCATACCTCTATACCTCCACCTACAGTCCCATACCTTTATACCTCTACCTACAGTCCCATACCTCTATACCTCCACCTACAGTCCCATATTTCTATACCTCCACCTACAGTCCCATACCTCTATACCTCCACCTACAGTCCCATACCTCTATACCTCCACCTACAGTCCCATACCTTTATACCTCCACCTACAGTCCCATACCTCTATACCTCCACCTACAGTCCCATACCTCTATACCTCCACCTACAGTCCCATACCTCTATACCTCCACCTACAGTCCCATACCTCTATACCTCCACCTACAGTCCCATACCTCTATACCGCCACCTACAGTCCCATACCTCAATACCTCCACCTACAGTCCCATTCATCTATACCTCCACCTACAGTCCCATACCTCTATACCTCCACCTACAGTCCCATACCTCTATACCTCCACCTACAGTCCCATACCTCTATACCTCCACCTACAGTCCCATACCTCTATACTTCCACCTACAGTCCCATACCTCTATACCTCCACTTACAGTCCCATACCTCCACCTACAGTCCCATACCTCCACCTACAGTCCCACACCTCTATACCTCCACCTACAGTCCCATACCTCTATACCTCCACCTACAGTCACATTCCTCTATACCTCCACCTACAGTCCCATACCTCCACCTACAGTCCCATACCTCTATACCCCCACCTACAGTCCCATACCTCTATACCTCCACCTACAGTCCCACACCTCTATACCTCCACCTACAGTCCCATACGTCTATACCTCCACCTACAGTCACATACCTCTATACCTCCACCTACAGTCCCATACCTCCACCTACAGTCCCATACCTCTATACCTACAGTCACATACCTCTATACCTACAGTCACATACCTCTATACCTCCACCTACAGTCCCATACCTTTATACCTCCACCTACAGTCCCATACCTCTATACTTCCACCTACAGTCCCATACCTCTGTACCTCCACCTACAGTCCCATACCTCTATACCTCCACCTACAGTCCCATACCTCCACCTACAGTCCCATACCTCTATACCACCACCTACAGTCCCATACCTCTTTACCTCCACCTACAGTCCCATACCTCTATCCCTCCATCTACAGTCCCATACCTCTATACCTCCACCTACAGTCCCATACCTCTATACCTCCACCTACAGTCCCATACCTCTATACCTCCACCTACAGTCCCATACCTCTATACCTCTACCTACAGTCCCATACCTTTATACCTCCACCTACAGTCCCATACCTTTATACCTCTACCTACAGTCCCATACGTCTATACCTCCACCTACAGTCACATACCTCTATACCTCCACCTACAGTCCCATACCTCTATACCTCCACCTACAGTCACATTCCTCTATACCTCCACCTACAGTCCCATACCTCCACCTACAGTCCCATACCTCTATACCCCCACCTACAGTCCCATACCTCTATACCTCCACCTACAGTCCCACACCTCTATACCTCCACCTACAGTCCCATACGTCTATACCTCCACCTACAGTCACATACCTCTATACCTCCACCTACAGTCCCATACCTCCACCTACAGTCCCATACCTCTATACCTACAGTCACATACCTCTATACCTACAGTCACATACCTCTATACCTCCACCTACAGTCCCATACCTTTATACCTCCACCTACAGTCCCATACCTCTATACTTCCACCTACAGTCCCATACCTCTGTACCTCCACCTACAGTCCCATACCTCTATACCTCCACCTACAGTCCCATACCTCCACCTACAGTCCCATACCTCTATACCACCACCTACAGTCCCATACCTCTTTACCTCCACCTACAGTCCCATACCTCTATCCCTCCATCTACAGTCCCATACCTCTATACCTCCACCTACAGTCCCATACCTCTATACCTCCACCTACAGTCCCATACCTCTATACCTCCACCTACAGTCCCATACCTCTATACCTCTACCTACAGTCCCATACCTTTATACCTCCACCTACAGTCCCATACCTTTATACCTCTACCTACAGTCCCATACCTCTATACCTCCACCTACAGTCCCATATTTCTATACCTCCACCTACAGTCCCATACCTCTATACCTCCACCTACAGTCCCATATCTCTATACCTCCACCTACAGTCCCATACCTTTATACCTCCACCTACAGTCCCATACCTCTATACCTCCACCTAGAGTCCCATACCTCTATACCTCCACCTACAGTCCCATACCCCAATACCTCCACCTACAGTCCCATACCTCTATACCTCCACCTACAGTCCCATACCTCTATACCGCCACCTACAGTCCCATACCTCAATACCTCCACCTACAGTCCCATTCATCTATACCTCCACCTACAGTCCCATACCTCTATACCTCCACCTACAGTCCCATACCTCTATACCTCCACCTACAGTCCCATACCTCTATACCTCCACCTACAGTCCCATACCTCTATACTTCCACCTACAGTCCCATACCTCTATACCTCCACTTACAGTCCCATACCTCCACCTACAGTCCCATACCTCCACCTACAGTCCCACACCTCTATACCTCCACCTACAGTCCCATACCTCTATACCTCCACCTACAGTCACATACCTCTATACCTCCACCTACAGTCCCATACCTCCACCTACAGTCCCATACCTCTATACCCACACCTACAGTCCCATACCTCTATACCTCCACCTACAGTCCCACACCTCTATACCTCCACCTACAGTCCCATACGTCTATACCTCCACCTACAGTCACATACCTCTATACCTCCACCTACAGTCCCATACCTCCACCTACAGTCCCATACCTCCACCTACAGTCCCATACCTCTATACCTACAGTCACATACCTCTAAACCTACAGTCACATACCTCTATACCTCCACCTACAGTCCCATACCTTTATACCTCCACCTACAGTCCCATACCTCTATACCTCCACCTACAGTCCCATACCTCTATACCTCCACCTACAGTCCCATACCTCTATACCTCCACCTACAGTCCCATACCTCTATACCTCCACCTACAGTCACATACCTCTATACCTCCAGCTACAGTCCCATACCTCCACCTACAGTCCCATACCTCTATACCTCTACCTACAGTCCCATACCTTTATACCTCCACCTACAGTCCCATACCTCTATATCTCCACCTACAGTCCCATACCTCTATACCTCCCCCTACAGTCCCATACCTCTATACCTCCACCTACAGTCCCATACCTCTATACCTCCACCTACAGTCCCATACCTCCACCTACAGTCCCATACCTCTATACCTCCACCTACAGTCCCCATACCTCTATACCTCCACCTACAGTCCCATACCTCTATACCTCCACCTACAGTCCCATACCTCTATACCTCCACCTACAGTCCCATACCTCCATACCTCCACCTACAGTCCCATACCTCTATACCTCCAGCTACAGTCCCATACCTCTATACCTCCACCTACAGTCCCCTATACACAGCCCATACCTCTATACCTACAGTCCCATACCTCTATACCTCCACCTACAGTCCCATACCTCTATACCCTCCACCTACAGTCCCATACCTCTATCCCTCCACCTACAGTCCCATACCTCTATCCCTCCCACCTACATTCCCAAACAACTATCCCTCCACCTACAGTCCCATACCTCTATACCTCCAACTACAGTCCCATACCTCTATACCTCCAACTACAGTCCCATACCTCCGCCTACAGCCCCATACCTCTATACCTCCACCTACAGTCCCCTACCTCTATACCTCCACCTACAGTCCCATACCTCTATACCTCCACCTACAGTCCCCATACCTTTATACCTCTACCTACAGTCCCATACCTCTATACCTCCACCTACAGTCCCATATTCTATAACCTCCACCTACATCCCATACTCCATACCTCCACCTACAGTCCCATACCTCTAGACCTCCACCTACAGTCCCATACCTCTATCCCTCCACCTACAGTCCCATACCTTTTACCTCCACCTACAGTCCAATACCTCTACCTCCACCTCAGTCCATTCCTCTATACCTACACCTACAGTCCCATACCTCTATACCTCCCCTACAGTCCCATACCTCTATACCTCCACCGACAGTCCCATACCTCTATACCTCCACCTACAGTCCCATACCTCTATACTTCCACCTACAGTCCCATACCTCTATACCTCCACTTACAGTCCCATACCTCCACCTACAGTCCCATACCTCCACCTACAGTCCCACACCTCTATACCTCCACCTACAGTCCCATACCTCTATACCTCCACCTACAGTCACATACCTCTATACCTCCACCTACAGTCCCATACCTCCATACCTCCACCTACAGTCCCATACCTCTATACCTCCACCTACAGTCCCATACCTCTATCCCTCCACCTACAGTCCCATACCTTTTTACCTCCACCTACAGTCCCATACCTCTATACCTCCACCTACAGTCCCATTCCTCTATACCTACACCTACAGTCCCATACCTCTATACCTCCACCTACAGTCCCATACCTCTATACCTCCACCTACAGTCCCATACCTCTATACCTCCACCTACAGTCCCATACCTCTATACTTCCACCTACAGTCCCATACCTCTATACCTCCACTTACAGTCCCATACCTCCACCTACAGTCCCATACCTCCACCTACAGTCCCACACCTCTATACCTCCACCTACAGTCCCATACCTCTATACCTCCACCTACAGTCACATACCTCTATACCTCCACCTACAGTCCCATACCTCCACCTACAGTCCCATAACTCTATACCCCCACCTACAGTCCCATACCTCTGTACCTCCACCTACAGTCCCACACCTCTATACCTCCACCTACAGTCCCATAAGTCTATACCTCCACCTACAGTCACATACCTCTATACCTCCACCTACAGTCCCATACCTCCACCTACAGTCCCATACCTCCACCTACAGTCCCATACCTCTATACCTACAGTCACATACCTCTATACCTACAGTCCCATACCTCTATACCTCCACCTACAGTCCATACCTCTATACCTCCACCTACATTCCCATACCTCCACCTACAGTCCCATACCTCTATACCTCCACCTACAGTCCCATACCTCTATACCTCCACCTACAGACCCATACCTCTATACCTCCACCTACAGTCCCCATACCTCTATACCTCCACCTACAGTCCCATACCTTTATACCTCTACCTACAGTCCCATACCTCTATACCTCCACCTACAGTCCCATATTTCTATACCTCCACCTACAGTCCCATACCTCTATACCTCCACCTACAGTCCCATACCTCTATACCTCCACCTACAGTCCCATACCTCTATACCTCCACCTACAGTCCCATACCTCTATACCTCCACCTACAGTCCCATACTCTATACCTCCACCTACAGTCCCATACCTCTATACCTCCACCTACAGTCCCATACCTCTATACCTCCACCTACAGTCCCATACCTCTATACCGCCACCTACAGTCCCATACCTCAATACCTCCACCTACAGTCCCATTCATCTATACCTCCACCTACAGTCCCATACCTCTATACTCCCTACAGTTCCCCATACCTCTATACCTCCACCTACAGTCCCATACCTCCATACTTCCACCTACAGTCCCATACCTCTATACCTCCACTTACAGTCCCATACCTCCACCTACAGTCCCATACCTCCACCTACAGTCCCATACCTCCACCTACAGTCCCATACCTCTATACCTCCACCTACAGTCACATTCCTCTATACCTCCACCTACAGTCCCATACCTCCACCTACAGTCCCATACCTCTATAACCCCACCTACAGTCCCTACCTCTATACCTCCACCTACAGTCCCACACCTCTATACCTCCACCTACAGTCCCATACGTCTATACCTCCACCTACAGTCACATACCTCTATACCTCCACCTACAGTCCCATACCTCCACCTACAGTCCCATACCTCCACCTACAGTCCCATACCTCTATACCTACAGTCACATACCTCTATACCTACAGTCACATACCTCTATACCTCCACCTACAGTCCCATACCTCCACCTACAGTCCCATACCTCTATACTTCCACCTACAGTCCCATACCTCTGTACCTCCACCTACAGTCCCATACCTCTATACCTCACCTACAGTCCCATACCTCCACCTACAGTCCCATACCTCTATACCACCACCTACAGTCCCATACCTCTTTACCTCCACCTACATCCATACTCTATCCCTCCATCTACAGTCCCATACCTCTATACCTCCACCTACAGTCCCATACCTCTATACCCACCTACATCCCATACCTCTATACCTCCACCTACAGTCCCCTACCTCTATACCTCTACCTACAGTCCCATACCTTATACTCCACCTACAGTCCCATACCTTTATACCTCTACCTACAGTCCCATACCTCTAACCTCCACCTACAGTCCCATATTTCTATACCTCCACCTACAGTCCCATACCTATACCTCCACCTACAGTCCATACCTCTATACCTCCACCTACAGTCCCATACCTTATACCTCCACCTAAGTCCCCATACCCTCTATACCTCCACCGACAGTCCCCTACTTTATACCGTCACCTACATTCCCATACCTATACCGCCACCTACAGTCCCATACCTCTATACCTCCACCTACAGTCCCATACCTCTATAAAACGCCACCTACAGTCCCATACCTCATATACCTCCCCTACAGTCCCATACCTCATACGCCCCTACAGTCCCATACCTCAATACCTCCACCTACAGTCCCCATCCTCTATACCTCCACCTACAGTCCCATACCTCTATACCTCCACTACAGTCCCATACCTCTATACCTCCACCTACAGTCCCATAACCTCTATACCTCCACCTACAGTCCCATACCTCTATACTTCCACCACAGGCCCATACCTCTATACTCCACTTACAGTCCCATACCTCCACCTACAGTCCCATACCTCCACCTACAGTCCCCAACCTCTATACCTCCACCTACAGTCCCATACCTCTATACCTCCACCTAGCAGTCACATACCTCTATACCTCCAACCTACAGTCCCATACCTCCACCTACAGTCCCATCCTCTAATACCCCCACCTACAGTCCCATACCTCTATACCTCCACCTACAGTCCCACACCTCTATACCTCCACCTACAGTCCCATACGTCTATACCTCCACCTACAGTCACATACCTCTATACCTCCACCTACAGTCCCATACCTCCACCTACAGTCCCATACCTCCACCTACAGTCCCATACCTCTATACCCCCACCTACAGTCCCATACCTCCACCTACAGTCCCATACCTCTATACCCCCACCTACAGTCCCATACCTCTATACCTCCACCTACAGTCCCACACCTCTATACCTCCACCTACAGTCCCATACGTCTATACCTCCACCTACAGTCACATACCTCTATACCTCCACCTACAGTCCCATACCTCCACCTACAGTCCCATACCTCCACCTACAGTCCCATACCTCTATACCTACAGTCACATACCTCTATACCTACAGTCACATACCTCTATACCTCCACCTACAGTCCCATACCTTTATACCTCCACCTACAGTCCCATACCTCTATACTTCCACCTACAGTCCCATACCTCTGTACCTCCACCTACAGTCCCATACCTCATACCTCCACCTACAGTCCCATACCTCCACCTACAGTCCCATACCTCTATACCACCCTACAGTCCCATACCTCTTCCTCCACCTACAGTCCCATACCTCTATCCCCCATCTACAGTCCCATACCTCTATACCTCCACCTACAGTCCCATACCTCTATACCTCCACCTACAGTCCCATACCTCTATACCTCCACCTACAGTCCCATACCTCTATACCTCTACCTACAGTCCCATACCTTTATACCTCCACCTACAGTCCCATACCTTTATACCTCTACCTACAGTCCCATACCTCTATACCTCCACCTACAGTCCCATATTCTATACCTCCACCTACAGTCCATACCTCTATACCTCCACCTACAGTCCCATACCTCTATACCTCCACCTACAGTCCCATACCTTTATACCTCCACCTACAGTCCCATACCTCTATACCTCCACCTACAGTCCCATACCTCTATACCTCCACCTACAGTCCCATACCTCTATACCTCCACCTACAGTCCCATACCTCTATACCTCCACCTACAGTCCCATACCTCTATACCGCCACCTACAGTCCCATACCTCAATACCTCCACCTACAGTCCCATCATCTATACCTCCACCTACAGTCCCATACCTCTATACCTCCACCTACAGTCCCATACCTCTATACCTCCACCTACAGTCCCATACCTCTATACCTCCACCTACAGTCCCATACCTCTATACTTCCACCCACGTCCCCATACCTCTATACCTCCACTTACAGTCCCATACCCCCACCTACAGTCCCATACCTCCACCTACAGTCCCACACCTCTATACCTCCACCTACAGTCCCATACCTCTATACCTCCACCTACAGTCACATACCTCTATACCTCCACCTACAGTCCCATACCTCCACCTACAGTCCCATACCTCTATACCCCACCTACAGTCCCATACCTCTATCCTCCACCTACAGTCCCACACCTCTATACCTCCACCTACAGTCCCATACGTCTAACCTCCACCTACACTCCCATACCTCTATACCTCCACCTACAGTCCCATACCTCCACCTACAGTCCCATACCTCCACCTACAGTCCCATACCTCTATACCTACAGTCACATACCTCTATACCTACAGTCACATACCTCTATACCTCCACCTACAGTCCCATACCTTTATCCTCCACCTACAGTCCCATACCTCTATACCTCCACCTACAGTCCCATACCTCTATACCTCCACCTACAGTCCCATACCTCTATACCTCCACCTATCCCATACCTCTATACCCTCCACCTACAGTCACATACCTCTATACCTCCAGCTACAGTCCCATACCTCCACCTACAGTCCCATACCTCTATACCTCTACCTACAGTCCCATACCTTTATACCTCCACCTACAGTCCCATACCTCTATATCTACCCTACAGTCCGTCCCAACCTATACCCCCCTACAGTCCCATACCTCTATACCTCCACCTACAGTCCCCATACCTCTATACCTCCACCTACAGTCCCATACCTCCACCTACAGTCCCTACCTCTATACCTCCACCTACAGTCCCATACCTCTATACCTCCACCTACAGTCCCATACCTCTATACCTCCACCTACAGTCCCATACCTCTCTACCTCCACCTACAGTCCCATACCTCCATACCTCCACCTACAGTCCCATACCTCTATACCTCCAGCTACAGTCCCATACCTCTATACCTCCACCTACAGTCCCATACCTCTATACCTACAGTCCCATACCTCTATACCTCCACCTACAGTCCCATACCTCTATACCTCCACCTACAGTCCCATACCTCTATCCCTCCACCTACAGTCCCATACCTCTATCCCTCCACCTACATTCCCACACGTCTATCCCTCCACCTACAGTCCCATACCTCTATACCTCCACCTACAGTCCCATACCTCTATACCGCCACCTACAGTCCCATACCTCTATACCTCCACCTACAGTCCCATACCTCCACCTACAGTCCCATACCTCCACCTACAGTCCCCATTCCTCCATACCTCCACCTACAGTCACATACCTCTATACCTCCACCTACAGTCCCACACCTCTATACCTCCACCTACAGTCCCATACCTCTATACCTCCACCTACAGTCCCATACCTCTATACCTCCACCTACAGTCCCACACCTCTATACCTCCACGGGGAGTTGAGCATAGCAGGGATGTGTTACGTTTCCCCCCTCCCAGAGGCGTACGTAACATCATAAAATAACATTCATAGAGGGTTCTAGGTGGAACCATTCATAGAGGGTTCTAGGTGGAACCATTCATGGAGGGTTCTAGGTGAAACCGTTCATGGAGGGTTCTAGGCGGAACCATTCATGGAGGGTTCTAGGTGGAACCATTCATGGAGGGTTCTAGGCGGAACCATTCATAGAGGGTTCTAGGCGGAACCATTCATGGAGGTTTCTAGGTGGAACCATTCATGGAGGGTTCTAGGTGGAACCATTCATGGAGGGTTCTAGGTGGAACCAATCATGGAGGGTTCTAGGTGGAACCAGTCATGGAGGGTTCTAGGTGGAACCATTCATGGAGGGTTCTTTCCAGCACCAAAAAGGTTTAACCTATCAGGACAAACTGATGAACCCTGAATGGTTCAACTTAGCAACTTTCTTTCTAAAAGTGCATATCCAGGAAAACACTACACACACACACACACACACACACACACACACACACACACACACACACACACACACACGTAAACCCACATTGACACAGACATCCCTACCCGCTGTAGTTATCAGAGGAGTAGATGGTGCTATGTGGTAGGTGAGGTCCAGCACACAAGTCTGGGAGACACTCTGTGTGGAGCAGGGACCAGGAACGACCGTGATTGGTGGAAAACTCCAGATTGACACTAACAAAGAGGAAGACACGTTTTTATGACACCTTACACACATTGTAAATAAGGGGAAGAATTGTCAGTATTGAAAAATGGTGGGAAGAATTGTCAATATTGAAAAATGGGGGGAAGAATTGTCAGTATTGAAAAATGGGGGGAAGAATTGTCAGTATTGAAAAATGGGGGGAAGAATTGTCAGTATTGAAAAATGGGGGGAAGAATTGTCAGTATTGAAAAATATATTATTATGAAATATGTGCAAATAGAAAATGTTTTGTATTATTTTGCATTGTGCTGGCTGTTGTGCAACAGTACAGAAGGTGGGTGATTGTACCTGTTGGCAGGCTGGTAGGATCCACAGCCCAGGTTGATGGAGAACTGGGCCACGTGGGTGTGTGTGGCAGGCAGAACCGGCAGCAGCTGCATGAAGTCTACGGCCCAGACGTGACGCTTGGCACCACCGTGTGCCCGCTGCTCCAGACAGAACTGGGTGACAGGGGTCTGGAGGTCTGTAGGTAGGGCTACTGATACTACAGATGGACTCTAGGGGAGGAGAGGGAGAGGGGGAGTAGGGAGGAGAGGGGAGAGGGGGGGGGAGGAGTGAAATGGGGGAAAGATGAAGAGAGAGGTTGGGGAGAGGAGTGAAATGGGGGAAAGATGAAGAGAGAGGTTGGGGAGAGGAGAGAAATGGGGGAAAGATGAAGAGAGAGGTTGGGGAGAGGAGAGAAATGGGGGAAAGATGAAGAGAGAGGTTGGGGAGAGGAGAGAAATGGGGGAAAGATGAAGAGAGAGGTTGGGGAGAGGAGAGAAATGGGGGAAAGATGAAGAGAGAGGTTGGGGAGAGGAGAGAAATGGGGGAAAGGAGAGGAAACACAGTAGAGGAATAACAGAGTTGGTTGGATCAACACGTTTTACATTCTCCTAAACATCAACAGAACAGTTAGAGCTAGTTCATATTATAGAGCAGGTCTGTGTAGTGTAGAGGACAGAGCAGGTCTGTAGAGGACAGAGCAGGTCTGTTGAGGACAGAGCAGGTCTGTAGAGGACAGAGCAGGTCTGTAGAGGACAGAGCAGGTCTCTGTGTAGTGTAGAGGACAGAGCAGGTCTGTGTAGTGTAGAGGACAGAGCAGGTCTGTGTAGTGTAGAGGACAGAGCAGGTCTGTATAGTGTAGAGGACAGAGCAGGTCTGTGTAGTGTAGAGGACAGAGCAGGTCTCTGTGTAGTGTAGAGGGCAGAGCAGGTCTGTGTGTAGTGTAGAGGACAGAGCAGGTCTGTGTAGTGTAGAGGACAGAGCAGGTCTGTGTGTAGTGTAGAGGACAGAGCAGGTCTGTAGAGGACAGAGCAGGTCTGTCTGTAGTGTAGAGGACAGAGCAGGTCTGTGTGTAGTGTAGAGGACAGAGCAGGTCTGTGTAGTGTAGAGGACAGAGCAGGTCTGTGTAGTGTAGAGGACAGAGCAGGTCTGTGTGTAGTGTAGAGGACGGAGCAGGTCTGTGTGTAGTGTAGAGGACAGAGCAGGTCTGTATAGTGTAGAGGACAGAGCAGGTCTGTGTAGTGTAGAGGACAGAGCAGGTCTGTAGAGGACAGAGCAGGTCTGTAGAGGACAGAGCAGGTATGTGTATGGCACAGTGTCCAACAGTACGTGTGTGTGTGTGTGTGTGTGTGTTCTCACCTTGTAGGAGGAGTATGGTAGGGTGTCTAATAGCACATGGTCTCTCCTCCCCTCTGACCTCCCAAACAAGATGACATCATTCTCATGGGACTCTCCTGGGTCACACTCTCCTCCACCTGCAGGAAAACACAGAGACAGTCGGGGAAACACAGAGACAGTCGGGAAAACACAGAGACAGTCGGGAAAACACAGAGACAGTCAGGAAAACACAGAGACAGTCGGGAAAACACAGAGACAGTCAGGGAAACAGAGACAGTCGGGGAAACAGAGGCAGTCGGGGAAACAGAGAAAGTCGGGGAAACAGAGACAGTCGGGGAAACAGAGAAAGTCGGGGAAACAGAGGCAGGCGGGAAAACACAGAGACAGTCGGGAAAACACAGAGACAGTCGGTGTCCAACAGCACGTGGTGTGTCTGTGTGTGTGTGTGTGTGTGTGTGTGTGGTCTAGCTCTGACTAGAATCTGTCTGCTCCTTGTCCCTCTCCATCTGCTCTGATCTGTTTGCTCCTTGTCCCTCTCCATCTGCACTGACTAGTATCTGTCTGCCCCTTGTCCCTCTCCATCTGCTCCGATCTGTCTGCTCCTTGTCCCTCTCCATCTGCACTGACTAGTATCTGTCTGCTCCTTGTCCCTCTCCATCTGCTCTGACTAGTATCTGTGTGCTCCTTGTCCCTCTCCATCTGCACTGATCTGTCTGCTCCTTGTCCCTCTCCATCTGCTCTGATCTGTCTGCTCCTTGTCCCTCTCCATCTGCTCTGACTAGTATCTGTCTGCTCCTTGTCCCTCTCCATCTGCTCTGATCTGTCTGCTCCTTGTCCCTCTCCATCTGCTCTGACTAGTATCTGTCTGCTCCTTGTCCCTCTCCATCTGCTCTGACTAGTATCTGTCTGCTCCTTGTCCCTCTCCATTTGCTCTGACTAGTATCTGTCTGCCCCTTGTCCCTCTCCATCTGCTCTGACAAGTATCTGTCTGCTCCTTGTCCCTCTCCATCTGCTCTGATCTGTCTGCTCCCTTATCCCTCTCCATCTGCTCTGACTAGTATCTGTCTGCTCCTTGTCCCTCTCCATCTGCTCTGATATGTCTGCTCCTTGTCCCTCTCCATCTGCTCTGATCTGTCTGCTCTTTGTCCCCCTCCATCTGCTCTGATCTGTCTGCTCCTTGTCCCTCTCCATCTGCTCTGACTAGTATCTGTCTGCCCCTATGTCCCTCTCCATCTACTCTGATCTGTCTGCTCCTTGTCCCTCTCCATCTGCTCTGACTAGTATCTGTCTGCCCCTATGTCCCTCTCCATCTGCTCGGATCTGTCTGCTCCTTGTCCCTCTCCATCTGCTCCGACTAGTATCTGTCTGCCCCTATGTCCCTCTCCATCTGCTCTGATCTGTCTGC
>NW_021822989.1:47806-73416 GCF_901001165.1 Salmo trutta
GGACTTGTAGGTGGAGGTAAGAGGTATGGACTGTAGGTGCGTAAAGAGGTATGGGACTGTAGGTGGAGGTATGGAGGTATGGGACTGTAGTTGGAGTATGGAGGTATGGGTCTGTCGGTGGAGGTTATAGAGGTATGGGACTGTAGGTGGAGGTATAGAGTTAGAGGTTTGGACTGTAGGTGGAGGTATAGAGGTATGGACTGTAGGTGGAGGTAAGAGGTAGGGACTGTAGGTGGAGGTAGTGAGGTATGGGACTGTAGGTGAGGTATGGAGGTATGGGACTGTAGGTGGTATAGTATTAGTGACTGTAGGTGGAGGTATAGAGGTATGGGACTGTAGGTGGAGGGATAGAGGTATGGGACTGTAGGTGGAGGTATGGGACTGTAGGCGGAGGTATAGAGGTATGGGACTGTAGGTGGAGGTATGGACGTATGGGACTGTAGGTGGAGGTAAAGAGGTATGGGACTGTAGGTGGAGGTCCGCCCAGGTCTTACCTAGTGTGCATACCACAGGTACAGTTGAAGTCAGAAGATTACATACACTTAGCCAAATACATTTAAACTAAGTTTTCACAATTCCTGACAATTTAATCATAGTAAAAAATTCCCTGTCTTAGTTCAGTTAGGATCAGCACTTTATTTTAAGAATGTGAAATTGTCAGAATAATAGTAGATTGATTTATTTCACCTCATAATTCTTTCATCAACATTCCCAGTGGGTCAGAAATGTACATACACTCAATTAGTATTTGGTAGCATTGCCTTAAAATTGTTTAAACCTGGGTCAAACGTTCAAGTAGCCTTCCACAAGCTTCCCACAATAAGTTGGGTGAATTTTGGCCATTCCTCCTGACAGAGCTGGTGTAACTGAGTCAGGTTTGTAGGCCTCCTTGCTCGCATACGCTTTTTCAGTTCTGCCCATAAAGTTTATATAGGAGGCAAGGGTTTTGTGATGGCCACTCCAATACCTTGACTTTGTTGTCCTTAAGCCATTTTGCCACAACTTTGGAAGTATGCTTGGGGTCATTGTCCATTAGGAAGACCCATTTGCGACCAAGCTTTAACTTCCTGACTGATGTCTTGAGATGTTGCTTCAATATATCCACAATTTTCCCTACCTCATGAAGCCATCTATTTTGTGAAGTGCACCAGCCCCTCCTGCAGCAAAGCACCCCCACAATATGATGCTTCACGGTTGGCATGGTGTTCGTCGGCTCGCAAGCCTCCCCCCTTTCCCTCCAACATAACGATGGTCATTATGGCCAAACAGTTAGATTTTTGTTTCATCAGACCAGATGACATTCTCCAAAAGTACAACCTTTGTCCCCATGTGCAGTTGCAAACCATAGTCTGGCTTTTTTATGGCCGGTTTTGGAGCAGTGGCTTCGTCCTTGCTGAGCGGCCTTTCAGGTTATGTCGATATAGGACTCGTTTAACTGTGGATATAGATACTTTTGTACCCGTTCCTCCAGCATCTTCACAAGGTCCTTTGCTGGTTGTTCTAGGATTGATTTGCACTTCTCGCACCAAAGTACGCTTCATCTCTAGGAGACCAGAATGCATCTCTTTCCTCTGAGCGGTATAACGGCTGCGTGGTCCATGGTGTTTATACTTGCGTACTATTGTTTGTACAGTTGAACGGGTACCTTCAGGCGTTTGGAAATTGCTCCCAAGGATGAACCAGACTTGTGAAGGTCTACCAATCTTTTTTCCTGATTTTCCCATGAAGTCAGCATAGAGGCAACTCGACGACTCAAAGTGAGTCAATGAGCCCATCAGAAGCTTCTAATGTCCATGACATCATTTCTGGAATAATCCAAGCTGTTTAAAGGCACAGTCAACCCTCAGTGTATGTAAACTTCTGACCCACTGGAATTGTGATACCAGTGAAATTATAAGGGAAATAATCTGTCCTGAAAACAATTGTTGGAAAAATTACTTGTGATCACGCAAAGTAGATGTCCTAACCGACTTTGTGGAGTGGTTGAAAACAAGTGAATGTATACTTCCGACTTCAACTGTTCATGTATGCCCGCAGGCCTCTTGCCTAAGCACTCCCAAGGTGCCTTCCCTTCCCCCCCTGGGAACAAAAACAGAATAATTACCAACTTAAAGTGAACAATTTCAATAATCACAACACGTCATTTTGGTATACACATTCCTCAGCGGGACCGGCTACAAAATACTTCACAACAAATTATACAGACCCACAACCAACAGAGCACATACAAAGAAGGCTCTCCCCATAACAAGGAACACTGGCTTTTCAAGCATGGCAGAACTAGTCGGTAATTACAGACAGCTCTATCCAATTAGTGATGGGCCGACCAAATCAGCTGCCTTTGGGGGAATCCAGGAAGCTATTTTCCTGAAATACACACATACATATACACAAACCCATAACACAGAAACCGGGGAACGTTAACATATGATAATACTTGACATATATCATGAGACCTTTCTTTGAGGACCTAGTTATACCCTAACACAGTGGTGTTAGGAAACTCCTGGTTTACAGGCCACATCAGGCCTGCAAGTCACGTAATGCTGGCTTGCAAGTGATGTGTAATTCCTATTGGAATCCAGCGCAGAGTTAGGATATCCAACAAGTGGAGTTGTTATTTACACGCAACCTGCATTCATGATGACTTGCAAGGTAGGGGAAGATTGATACCTCAATCATCTGAACTGGAACAGCCATCTCAGTAACGGGTACTATAAATCCAACTGATTGGATTAGTTTAGAAAACCTGTATTGTTATTTATCTTTGTGTAGTATAAAATGCATTAACCAATCAATGTATATGCAAAAAAACACATATTACAGTAAAACAAACAATTCTGGAAAATCTCTCTTCAATAGAGCATGCTGGGAAATATTATATATGGTTCAATGTAAAAACATTATTGCCTTCCAAAAAAATCACCCAAGAACCCTTTCCCCCAGAAACAATTCTTAGGATAGGTTCTAGGTAGAAACCCTATCCCTCCGCGAAAGAACCCCTTGGGAACCCTTTTTTCTAAGAGTGTACTGTCTTACTGTTGGCATCTCCCTCTATGTCTCTATCTCTAGCTGGACGAGGATTTCCATCCCCTTACCCAACGCTGCCCTGACTGAGAACACCCAGTTCCGTTGGAGACAGGGTGGCATGGGAGCTGGTAACATGTGGGCCATCGATAACGGTGAGAAACCTTATACACACACTGGTGGTCCTGTAATTCTCATAAGATCTTGGGACATTAAGTTTGTTGGTCCAATTCCCCTCAGATATTCACTTACTAAAAATACAAAGAGAATCAAGTTCCTGTCTTTCCAAAAGTATTGTTTTTGGGTCGTTCATTTACTATCTCTCTGTTATCTGTGTATCTGTCCAGTGTACATCGGTCCATCCTGCCTTCGTTTCTGCTCTGGAAGAGGACACTGCTCCCGTACCGGCCTGCAAGTAAGAACAGATCTTATTAATGAAAGAATTAACGATATCATCTCTTGAATGAATTATTCTCATTCTCAATAACGCTCATTCATCAAATGCCTTGCAGTTATTATCGTGATATATCGTGATCAAATCAAATCAAATCTATGATTAAATGATGATATAATGTCCTGTCCATGAGTATACCTTTCCTCTCTCTCTCTCTCTCTCTCTCTCTCTCCCTCTCTCTCTCCTCTCTCACACACTCTCCCTCTCTCTCTCTACCCTCTCTCCCACCCTTCTCTCTTCTCTCTCCTCTCCCATCTCTCTGTCCTCTCTCTTCCTCTCTCCCCCTTCACTCTCTCTCTCTCTCCTCCTCCTCTCTCTCTTCTCTCTCTCTCTCGCTCTCCTCACTCCCCTACCTCTCCATCTCTCTCCATCTCCTCTCCTCTCCCTCCCTCATCCTCCCCATGAACCATCCCCTCCACCTGTTCCTCCATCTCTCATCTCGTTCTCACTCCTCCCCTCTCCTCTCCTCGCTCCCCACACTCCCATCCCTTCTTCTCCCCTCTGTTCCCTCCCCCTCTTTCATCCTCCCTCCTCCCCCACTCCCCTCCTCGCCTCGATCCCTCCCTCCCTCTCTCCCTCCCCTCCCTCCCTCCCTCCCCTCTCCCTCTCCCTTCTCTCCCTTTCTCTTCCTTCCCCCTCCTCACACCTGTCCTCCTACCCCATGCCCTCTCTCCCCCTCCCTCCCTTCCTCTCCTTTCCCCCTCCCTTGGCTTCCCTCCCCTCCTCTCTCCCTCCGCGTTCTCCTCCTCCCTCCTCCCTCCTCCCTCTCTTCCTCTCATCTCCTCCTGCAGGTGTGACCCAGGTTTAGTGGTCCAGCCTGTGAGCTGGCCTCCCCAGCAACCTTCCCTGCCTTCCTGTCAGAGGGCTTCTTCCAGTCCCAGACTCTCCTCCTATCACAGGTACACATGGGTTTGATGTTTAGCATTGTGGTTGCTCTTGGGGGTTTGGGCGTCTGTGGGCGTCTGTTTTGTTTCTATTTGTTTAATTCTATGTTTCTTTACTAGACTCTCTGTAGTGCCAGCTGATAGACCCTTCTAAACAGATCTCTGTCTTTCTCTCTGCCTCCCACAGCTTCTCCTCTCTGAGGGGAGCGGAGGTTAGCTTTGGCTGCGGGGTTCTGGCCAGCGGTAAGGCTTTGTCTTCAACAGGACAGCAGACGACACCTAGTGACCGCACCACTCGACAGCTCACAGGCCAGGTAGAGTACACACACACACACCCACACACACACACCACACACACACACACACACCACACACACACACACACACACACACACACACACACACACACACACAGTCATCTTTGACTATGGCTTTATTTTCAGTGTCAGAGAGTTTAACTTTATCCCAGTGAGATCGTGGCTCATCATCTCATCTCTGATTGATACCGCTGTTCCAAACAGTCACTCCTCCCTCCTCTGTCACATATCTCTTGGGTTGGAGACGGACAGGGACTGCGGATGACAGGAGAGATGAGGGCAAAGCAAGAATGAGAGAACGAGAGAGATGAGATGGCATCTGTGTTAGATGATTATGCCTGCTGCGGCTCCCTGTGTGCCACCTGACGGACATATGTAATAGCAGTTTCCTCTCTGATGAGTGAACACCTGCCTGCGAGAGGAAACTGGGGCTGGTGATTAGAGCCAGATTGAGCCAGAGCCAAGGACAGAGGGAGCTGGGGGCTGTGAGTGGCACTGAGGGCAGCTCTCTGGGTTGCTGTCATCTCTTCCCAAGTTTGCTAACATGTCATCTCTCACTGACATGGCTGTAAATGTCTCTCTCTGTCTCGGTCTCTGTCCTGTCTCTGAGGGCTGAGAGTGTCACTGAGGGCAGCTCTCTGGGTTGCTGTCATCTCTTCCCTAGTTGCTAACATGTCAACTCTCACTGACTCAATATGAGGTGTAAACATGGCTGTAAATGTCTCTCTCTCTCTCTGTCTCTCCGTCTCCCGTCTCTGTCTCTCTCTCACTAATCTCTCAATTCAAATTTCAATTTCAATTCAAGGGGCTTTATTGGCATGTTAACATTGTCAAAAGCAAATGAAATACATAATAAACAAAGTGAAACGACACTCACAACCATTTCAAAAGATAAAGACATTTCAAATGTCATATTTTGTGCAAATAGTTAAATAGTTAAAGTACAAAAGGGAAATAAATAACATAATATGGGTTGTATTTACAATGGTGTTTGTTCTTCACTGGTGAACCTTTTCTTGTGGCAACAGGTCACATATCTTTCTGCTGTGATGGCACACTGTGGTTTTTACCCAGTAGATATGGGGAGTTTATCAAAATTGGATTTGTGTTCGAATTCTTTGTGGGTCTGTGTAATCTGATGGAAATATGTGTCTCTATTATGGTCATATATTGGGGGCGAGTGTTAGGAGTACAGCTCAGGTTTCCACCTCATTTTGTGGGCAGTGTTGCACATAGCAACTATCTCTCATCTCTCTCGCTCTCTCTCTCTCTCTCGCTCTCTCTCTCTCTCTCTCTCTCATCCCTATCCTCTCTCGTCTATCCCTCGTCTCTCTACCCTTTCGCTCTCTCTATCTCTACCCCCTCTCTCCCTCCTATCCCTCTCTCTCTATCCCTCTCTCTCTCTCCCCTCTCTCTCTCTATCCCTCTCTCTCTATCCCTCTCTCTCTCTATCTCTCTGTCTCTCTCTCTATCCCTCTCTCTCTATCTCTCTCTCTATCCCTCTCTCTATCCCTCTCTCTATCCCTCTCTCCTCTCTATCCCCCTCTCTCTCCCTCTCTCTCTCTATCTCTCTGTCTCTCTCTCTATCCCTCTCTCTCTATCTCTCTCTCTATCCCTCTCTCTATCCCTCTCTCTATCCTCTCTCCTCTCTATCCCCCTCTCTCTCTATCTCTCTATCTCCTCTCTTTACCTCCCTGCTTTTCCTCTCATCTTTCTCCTCTATCTAATTTTGTCCTCATTTGTTTAATCATCTCATCTATCATTCTGCCACCCACCCACCCACTCCCTCCCT
Source organism: Salmo trutta (assembly GCF_901001165.1). Lineage (NCBI taxonomy): Eukaryota > Metazoa > Chordata > Actinopteri > Salmoniformes > Salmonidae > Salmo > Salmo trutta. Next base: position 54,281 of record NW_021822989.1, read on the forward strand.
CCTCCCCTCCCTCCCTCCTCCCCTCCCTGTCTTCCTCCATCCATGTCTGTTGTCTAACCCCTTTCCTCTCTCACCTCTCCTCCCTCCCATCCCCCCCCTCTCTCTCTGTCAATCTATTTCCCAACCTTACCCTTTACACCCCCCCCCCCTCTCTCTCTCTCTCTCTCTCTCTGTCTCTCTCTCTCTCTCTCTCTCTCTGTGTCTCTCTCTCGATCAATTTTCTAATTTTATTTTGCCATATCAATCCATGTTTTCCTTTTCTGTCTACTCCTTCCTTCCTCCCTCCCCCTCCCTCCCTCACCCTCCCTTCCATCCATCCATCCCCCTCCCTCCCCCCCCCCTCCCCTTCCCCTCCCTTCCCCTCCTCCCCTTCCCTTCCCCTCCCTCCCCTTCCCTTCCCTTCCCCTCCCCCTCCAGGTACCTCCAGTTCACTCTGCGTCTTGGCAGTCGTAGCATCCTTAGTTCCTGTCCTGCCCCTGACCAATCAGAGAGGGAGTCTGCTGCATACTCTTCAGACAACAGCATCACCTGGACCCTCCTGCAACACTAGCCTTACCAGGGCTTCCATGAACCTAGGTACCACACCCTTAATGGAGGCCCTGCAACACTACACTTACCAGGGCTTCCATGAACTAGGTACCACACCCTTAATGGAGGCCTCCTGCAACACTACGCTTACCAGGGCTTCCATGAACCTAGGTACCACACCCTTATGGAGGCCTCCTGTAACACTACACTACCGGGCTTCCACTAATCCAGGTACCACACCCTTAATGGAGGCCTCCTGCAACACTACACTTACCAGGGCTTCCACGAATCCAGGTACCACAACCCTTAATGGAGGCCTCCTGCAACTACTACGCTTACCAGGGCTTCACGAATCCAGGTACCACACCCTTAATGGAGGCCTCCTGCAACACTACACTTACAGGGCTTCCACGAATCCAGGTACCACACCCTTAATGGAGGCCTCCTGCAACACTACGCTTACCAGGGCTTCCACGAATCCAGGTACCACACCCTTAATGGAGGCCTCCTGCAACACTACGCATACCAGGGCTTCCACGAACCCCGGTACCACACCCTTAAAACCTCTACATCTAGCCAACAGCCAATTGGATCGCATGGCGCGAAATACAAATACCTCAAAAATCCAATAATTTCAATTTTTCAAACATACGACTATTTTACACCATTTGAAAGATAAACCTCTCCTGAATCCAACCACGTTGTCCGATTTCAAAAGGCTTTACAGCGAAAGCGAAACATTAGATTATGTTAGGAGAGTACATAGACCAAAATATTACACAGCCATTTTCCAAGCAAGTATATATGTCAATAAAACTCAAAACACAGCTAAATTTGGCACAACCCTTTGACAGATCTTCATCAGATGACACTCCTAGGACATTATGTTATCAAATACATGTATGTTTTGTTCAATCAAGTTCATATTTATATCCAAAAAACAGCTTTTTACATTGGCGCGTGATGTTCAGAAAACGTATTCCCACCAAAAACTCGGTGAATTTACAAAAATACTCATCATAAACATTGACAAAATACATACAATTATTTAAGAATTATAGATAGAGAACTCCTTTATGCACCGTTGTGTCAGATTTTAAAATAGCTTTTCGGCAAAAGCACATTTTTCAATATTCTGAGTACATAGCTCGCCATCACGGCCAGCTATTCAGACACCCGCCAAGTTCGGCGCAAACTAAACTCAGAATTAGTATTAGAAATATTGTATTACCTTTGCTGATCTTCGTCAGAATGCACTCCCAGGACTGCTACTTCCACACGAAATTTTGTTTTTGTTCGAAATAATCCGTAGTTATGTCCAAATACCTCCGTTTTGTTCGTGCGTTCAGGTCACTATCCACTATCAAATGGTAACGCGCGAGCGTGATTCGAGACAAAAAAGTCAAAATGTTCCATTACCGTACTTAGAAGCATGTCAAACACTGTTTAAATCAATTTGTATGGTATTTTTAACGTAAAATTGCGATAATATTCCAACTGGACAATAGTGTATTCATTCAAGGAGGAAAATAAAAAACAGCGTGCTTGCGGGAAGCGCATATCCAATCTCTTTGTCCTCAGGCAGACCACTCAGTAACTGAGCTCCTATACTCTGCCCAGAGACAGGAGAAGGCTCAATCCACTTTTTGAACGCTTTAGACAGCCAATTGAAGCCTTAGAAAGTGCAACGTAACAGCACAGATACTGTAGTTTCGAAAGGGACTAGAAAGAAGAACTACATTTCTCAGATCCTACCTTCCTGGTTGACTTTTCTCAGGTTTTTGCCTGCCATATGAGTTTCTGTTATACTCACAGACACATTCAAACAGTTTTAGAAACTTCAGAGTGTTTCTATCCAAATCTACTAATAATATGCAATTCTCATTTCTGGGCCAGAGTAGTAACCAGTTTAAATGGTACGTTTTTTCATCGGTCCGTGAAATACTGCCCCTATCCATATCAGGTTAATGGAGGCCTCCTGCAACACTACGCTTACCAGGGCTTCCACGAACCCAGTACCACATCCTTAATGAGACCTCCTGCAACACTACACTTACCAGGGCTTCAACGAACCCAGGTACCACATCCTTAATGGAGCCTGGTGCTGGGGGAGTGACAGAGATGTAACCTACAGGGACCCATTGACTCATTTAGTGTTGTCTACTGTGTTGTAATGAAGACAAATGGCTCTACACACTCATACACACACACACACACACACACAGAGCAGGGCCTGTGCTGCCTGGAGCGCTCTTCATCAGGGGGCAGAAGGCCAGGGGAAAAATGTCAAGGATAGAGGTGTGTCTGCTGAGAGGAGGTCATTGAGTCCACACCATCCAGGCCCAGCCTGAGTCAGTCAGAGCCTTGCTAATGTGACTCATTCCAGCTGGTCTGCTTGGGTTATTTAGAGAATATTGAAAACACTCCATCCCTCTCTCCCTCTCTCTCTGTCCCCTCTCCTTTATTTCCCTCTCCCTCTCTCCCTCTGTTCTCCATCCCTCCATCCTCACTCTCCAACAACCTTTCCCTTATCCCTCCCCCATCCGTCCCTCCGTCCTTCTCTCCTCTCCAGGATCGTATCAGTGGAGCTCCCTCCCGGTGCCCGTAAGTTTGGGGTGCAGTTCCGCTGGTGGCAGCCGTACCACTCTGGGCGTGGCCATGACGTGTGGGCAGTGGATGACATCACTATGACCTCTGTGCTGTTCAACACCATCAGTCTGGACTTCAGTAATGTCCTGGACGTCACTCAGAGTCTGGGCTTCTACCTTGGACATGTTCAGCCCTACTGCCAGCACGACTGGACACTCAGGTATCGAACTGAAGCTTCCAGGCTTCTTATTTAATGAACCTTTATTTAATCAGGCAAGGCAGTTAAAGAACAAAATTATTATTTTACAATGACGGCTTACCCAGGAAGACGCTGGGCCAAATTGTGCACCGCCCTATGGGACTCCCAATCACGTCCGGTTGTGATACAGCCTGGATTCGAACCAGGGTGTCTGTAGTGACGCCTGTAGCACTGAGATGCAGTGCCTTAGACCGCTGAGCCACTCGGTTTCTTACGTTCAGATTTTCCAAGTGTGAAGTGGCAGGATCACTGTCCTGCGATGCACGAAGCTGAGTCTCTGCTCGTTTGCTTTAGTACGGTCTAATCATGAACTCTGGTCCGCAGGTCAACGTGATTAACTCTCTCCTGCCTTGTGTAGTTTCTCAGGCGAGCCCAACCCCGGGTCCAGTATCCGTTATGTGGAGACCCAGTCAATGCAGATCGGAGCGTCCTACACCCTGCAGTTTTCATTGGTCATGGGCTGCGGCCGAGACCCCTCCCCCAACATCGACACGCAGGTCCGCCTGGAGTTCTCCACCAATCACGGCCTGACCTGGCACCTAGTCAAAGGGGTGAGGAAGGAGGGAAATATAATTCATGATCAACCATACGGCTACTGACAGTCTTGGAATTTGGCACACGTGCCCGGGGTGTGAGTCTGTAGATTAAAATATAGAAAATTGTTATTTATTTTCTATGTGAAAACAGAAAAAGGTTTTACAACCCCTGTTATATGATTTGGAGAAGTCCTAGTTCTAGCTTTCTGTTTTCATGTTTATGACTTAGTGAAACTTAATTTCCTGGTTGGAAAATAACACAAAGGGAAAAAACACTTTGTAATAATTCATTCACGATCATGAATACTGATTTTCCATTATAGTATTGGTAATAACGAGCAAATAATGACACGTCTTTAAATAATAAATCATTTCACAATAAACTCTTTAAAAGTCTTTAAATGTGTCACTTTGTCTCCAAAGAGGAATTATAGCTAATACTAATTTCATCATCTCTCAGTAATCATACACATTAATACTGAATCAGCAAGAGATTATCATAACAAGATTCAACAAAGTTTTTTCTTCTCATGAATATTAATAAAGAACTAAAGTAGCCTCATCATTTTTTTAATCGCTTTAGATTTAATGAGTCTCCTTCAAATGTAATATTATCGACCAAGGCCGAGGGACAAAACAAAAAGAGTCTCCCAACACCTGCAGAGTGTTGTAGTATTAAAAAGTAAATGACCTTAAATGACCTTCCATAATGACTATTCACTTATTCCCTGTTGGATGTTATGCCAGTGGTCGATTGTGTGTCCTAAACAGCTTCCTTCTGGGGTTCTCCTCGTCACTATCTGATACAGTAGGTTTTCAACCAAAAATTAAATCAGGATGGATTCTCCTCAGATTTTCGCCTGCCATATCAGTTCTGTTATATTCACAGACATTATTTTAACAGTTTTAGAAACGTCAGAGTGTTTCTATCCAATACTACCAATATATATGCATATCCTAGCTTCTGGGCCTGAGTAACAGACAGTTTACTTTGGGCACGTCATTCAATCCGAACTTCCGAATTCTACCCCCTATCCCAAAGAGGTTATTAAAGCGACCTTGAGAACTGTCGACATTGTGACACGTACAACAAATGTACCGTGTGGGACCAAAGCCCATTGTCCTCCGTCAGAACGGCGTCATTCTAACGCGACACCAGTCGCCAGGAGCCATGGTTCCATCGGTGCAGACGATCTGACGTGAGGACAATGACCAAAGCCCACAACTCGGCTGGTACCAGAACCATACTCTAACCTACCGGTACCAGTACAACACTCTAACCTACCGGTACCAGTACCACACTCTAACCTACCGGTACCAGTACCACACTCTAGCCTACCGGTACCAGTACCACACTCTAACCTACCGGTACCAGAACCACACTCTAACCTACCGGTACCAGTACCATACTCTAACCTACCGGTACCAGTACCACACTCTATAACCTACAGGTACCAGAACCACACTCTAACCTACCGTACCAGTACCATACTCTAACCTACCGGTACCAGAACCACACCTAACCTACCGTACCAGAACCACCTCTAACCTACCGGTACCAGTACCACACTCTAACCTACCGGTACCAGTACAACACTCTAACCTGACCGGTACCAAGACCACGCTCTAACCTACCGGTACCAGAAACACACTCTAACTACCGGTACCAGAACCATGCTCTAACCTACCGTACCAGTACCACACTCTAACCTACCGGTCCCAGGACCCACACTCTAACCTACCGGTACCAGAACCACACTCTAGCCTACCGGTACCAGTACCACACTCTAACCTACCGGTACCAGTACCACACTCTAACTACCGGTACCAGTACCAACACTCTAACCTACCTGTACCAGAACCACACTCTAACCTACCGGTACCAGTACCACACTCTAACCTACCGGTACCAGTACAACACCTACTAAACCTACCGGTACCAGTACCACACTCTAAACCTACCGGTACCAGTACCACACTCTAACCTACCGGTACCAGAAACCACACTCTAACCTACCGGTACCAGTACCATACTCTAACCTACCGGTACCAGTACCACACTCTAACCTACCGGTACCAGAACCACACTCTAACCTACCGGTACCAGTACCATACTCTAACCTACCGGTACCAGAACCACACTCTAACCTACCGGTACCAGAACCACACTCTAACCTACCGGTACCAGTACCACACTCTAACCTACCGGGACCAGTACAACACTCTAACCTACCGTACCAGAACCACGCTCTAAACCTACCGGTACCAGAACCACACTCTAACCTAACCGGTACCAGAACCATGCTCTAACACTACCGGTACCAGTACCACACTCTAACCTACCGGTACAAGTACCACACTCTAACCTACCGGTACCAGAACCACACTCTAGCCTACCGGTACCAGTACCACACTCTAACCTACCGGTACCAGTACCACACTCTAACCTACCGGTACCAGTACCACACTCTAACCTACCTGTACCAGAACCCACTCTAACCTACCGGTACCAGTAACCACACTCTAACCTACCGGTACCAGTACCACACTCTAACCTACCGGTACCAGTACAACACTCTAACATACCGGTACCAGTACACACTCTAACCTACCGGTACCAGTACCACACTCTAAACCTACCGGTACCAGACACCACACTCTAACCTACCAGTACCAGTACAACACTCTAACCTACCGGTACCAGTACAACACTCTAACCTACCGGTACCAGTACCACACTCTAACCTACCGGTACCAGAACCATACTCTAACCTACCGGTACCAGTACAACACTCTAACCTACCGGTACCAGTACCACACTCTAACCTACCGGTACCAGTACCACACTCTAACCTACCGGTACCAGTACAACACTCTAACCTACCGGTACCAGAACCACACTCTAACCTACCGGTACCAGTACCACACTCTAACCTACCGGTACCAATACCACACTCTAACCTACCGGTACCAGTACCACACTCTAACCTACCGGTACCAGAACCACACTCTAACCTACCGGTACCAGAACCATACTCTAACCTACCGGTACCAGTACCACACCCTAACCTACCGGTACCAGTACAACACTCTAACCTACCGGTACCAGTACAACACTCTCCTACCGGTACCAACCACACTCTAACCTACCGGTACCAGTACAACACTCTAACCTACCGGTACCAGTACAACACTCTAACCTACCGGTACCAATACCACACTCTAACCTACCGGTACCAGTACAACACTCTAACCTACCGGTACCAGAACCACACTCTAACCTACCGGTACCAGTACAACACTCTAACCTACCGGTACCAATACCACACTCTAACCTACCGGTACCAGTACCATACTCTAACCTACCGGTACCAGTACCACACTCTAACCTACCGGTACCAGAACCACACTCTAACCTACCGGTACCAGAACCACACTCTAACCTACCGGTACCAGTACAACACTCTAACCTACCGGTACCAGTACCACACTCTAACCTACCGGTACCAGTACCACACTCTAACCTACCGGTACCAGAACCACACTCTAACCTACCGGTACCAGTACCATACTCTAACCTACCGGTACCAGTACCACACTCTAACCTACCGGTACCAGAACCACACTCTAACCTACCGGTACCAGTACCATACTCTAACCTACCGGTACCAGAACCACACTCTAACCTACCGGTACCAGAACCACACTCTAACCTACCGGTACCAGTACCACCTCTAACCTACCGGTACCAGTACAACACTCTAACCTACCGGTACCAGAACCACGCTCTAACCTACCGGTACCAGAACCACACGTCTAACCTACCGGTACCAGAACCATGCTCTAACCTACCGTACCAGTACCAACACTCTAACCTACCGTACCAGTACCACACTCTAACCTAACCGGTACAGAACCACACTCTAGCCTACCGGTACCAGTAACCACACTCTAACCTACCGGTACCAGTACCCACTTAAACCTACCGTATACCAAGTACCCACACTCTAACCTACCTGTACCAGAACCACACTCTAACCTACCGTACCAGTACCACACTCTAACCTACCGGTACCAGTACACACTCTAACCTACCGGTACCAGTACAACACTCTAACCTACCGGTACCAGTACCACACTCTAACCTACCGGTACCAGTACCACACTCTAACCTACCGGTACCAGAACCACACTCTAACCTACCAGTACCAGTACAACACTCTAACCTACCGGTACCAGTACAACACTCTAACCTACGGTACCAGTACCACACTCTAACCTACCGGTACCAGAACCATACTCTAACCTACCGGTACCAGTACAACACTCTAACCTACCGGTACCAGTACCACACTCTAACCTACCGGTACCAGTACCACACTCTAACCTACCGGTACCAGTACAACACTCTAACCTACCGGTACCAGAACCACACTCTAACCTACCGGTACCAGTACCACACTCTAACCTACCGGTACCAATACCACACTCTAACCTACCGGTACCAGTACCACACTCTAACCTACCGGTACCAGAACCACACTCTAACCTACCGGTACCAGAACCATACTCTAACCTACGGTACCAGTACCACACCCTAACCTACCGGTACCACTACAACACTCTAACCTACCGGTACCAGTACAACACTCTAACCTACCGGTACCAATACCACACTCTAACCTACCGGTACCAGTACAACACTCTAACCTACCGGTACCAGTACAACACTCTAACCTACCGGTACCAGTACCACACTCTAACCTACCGGTACCAGTACAACACTCTAACCTACCGGTACCAGAACCACACTCTAACCTACCGGTACCAGTACAACACTCTAACCTACCGGTACCAATACCACACTCTAACCTACCGGTACCAGTACCATACTCTAACCACCGGTACCAGTACCACTCTAACCTACCGTACCAGAACCACACTCTAACCTACCGGTACCAGAACCACACTCTAACCTACCGGTACCAGTACCACACTCTAACCTACCGGTACCAGTACAACACTCTAACCTACCGGTACCAATACCACACTCTAACCTACCGGTACCAGTACCATACTCTAACCTACCGGTACCAGTACCACACTCTAACCTACCGGTACCAGAACCACACTCTAACCTACCGGTACCAGAACCACACTCTAAACTACCGGTACCAGTACCACACTCTAACCTACCGGTACCAGTACAACACTCTAACCTACCGGTACCAATACCACACTCTAACCTACCGGTACCAGTACCACACTCTAACCTACCGGTACCAGTACAACACTCTAACCTACCGGTACCAGTACCATACTCTAACCTACCGGTACCAGTACAACACTCTAACCTACCGGTACCAATACCACACTCTAACCTACCGGTACCAGAACCACCACTCTAACCTACCGGTACCAGTACAACACTCTAACCTACCGGTACCAGTACCACACTCTAACTACCGGTACCAGTACCACACTCTAACCTACCGTACCAGAACCACACTCTAACCTACCGGTACCAGTACCACACTCTAACCTACCGGTACCAGTACCACACTCTAACCTACCGGTACCAGTACCACACTCTAATCTACCGGTACCAGAACCACACTCTAACCTACCGGTACCAGTAAAACACTCTAACCTACCGGTACCAATACCACACTCTACCTACCGGTACCAGTACCACCACTCTAACCTACCGGTACCAGTACCACACTCAACCTACCGGTACCAGTACCCACACTCTAACCTACCCGGTACCAGTACACAAACTCTAACTCCCGGTACCACCTTCTGGCAGGTATGTCGAGGAGTTGACTGAGTATGTTGTTGATGATCTTGTTGTTGTTGTTGTTGTGCCCACGTAGGCCTGTCTGCCAGGGATGCCCAAGCTGTTCTGAGTTCACTGCCTCTAGTGTTTATCATCCCTCTGAGTTCACTGACTGGAGACGTATAACATTACTGCTGCCACACAGAGCATGGTGAGTAACGCACACACAACACACACACACACACACCACACACACACACACACACACACACACACCAGACGCACACACACGCGCACCACACACACACACACACACACACACACACACACACACACACACACACACACACACACACACACACACACTGAAGACGTATCCCCCTGCCAGTCCTGTGTATCAGGGCCAGGGGTTATGTCTGCTAAAGGACAGTGCCCTACCCCCTCCAATACCCCCCCCATCTCTAATGTGTGTTTCAGTACATGGCCCCTGCTTGTGTGATGGTGATGAATGGTGAAGCTAGCAAACCCAGTCAGGTTAATGTGTGTATCAGGGACCCTATCGACCCGGACCCCGTTCAGATCCCCCGATCCTGATCACATCCTTCATCTACAGCCCTGACCTCCTGACCCCGTCATGATGGAGGAAATGAGATCAGGACACCTTTATTTTAAAGGTTATCAGGCTCCTTCATTCATCACCATCACAGATGCAGGGCCATGCACTAAATAAAACCCGCATCAGGAGGGGGGGTGTGCGTGTGTGTGGGGAGGGAGGGGGAGGGGGGGGTCACCACTTTCATTTCACCGGTCCCTCGTACGTACGACAGATCGTCTCCTATAACGGCGAACTGGTCCGATCGGGATGATATCCTATTGATCTGTTCTGTCTCTCTGTTCGACGGCCCGTTTCAATCCACACACCTCTGATGACGATACCGTGTTTTTCCCGTATAGGACGTGGCGGCCCATTCAGTGGTTCTCTCTGATGTCTGTTTTCTGTGTGTTTGATGTGTTCAGGTCCAGTGCGACTCGGTTCCGTTGGATCCAGAACTACTACGGAGAGCAGGATGAATGGGCTCTGGACGATATCTACATCGGACAGCAGTGTCCTCAGATGTGTCACGGACACGGATGGTGTGACCACGGACACTGCAGGTCAGTACTGTGGACTTACAGTACATATAGAACACACACATAGAACATCTCTCTCTCTCTCTAACACGGAACATGTCTCTCTCTCTCTAACACGGAACATGTCTCACTCTCTCTAACACGGAACATGTCTCTCTCTCTCTAACACGGAACATGTCTCACTCTCTCTAACATGGAACATGTCTCTCTCTCTCTACACAGGAACATGTCTCACTCTCTCTAACATGGAACATGTCTCTCTCTCTAATACGGAACATGTCTCTCTCTCAATCACCACACACACCACACACACACACACACACACCACACACACCACACACACACACACACACACACACACACACACACACAGACGCACACACACACAGACGCACCACACACACACACACCACACACACACACACACACACACACACACACACACACACACACACACACACAGACGCACACACACACAGACGCACACACCACACACACACACACACACACACACACACACCACACACACACACACACACACACCACACACACACACCACACACACAGACGCACACACACACACACACACACGCACAACACACACATACACACACAGATGCACACACCACACACACCCACAACATACTACACACACACACACATACACACACACACACACACAACACACACACACAGACAACACACACTCCTATACATTCAGACCAGAGGATCAATGTGTGACTAACGTGGCTCCTGTCTGTTCCAGGTGGATGAAGGTTTCTCAGGTCCAGACTGCGTGTCCTCCTCTCCTCTCTCCTCCAGTGTCCTGCAGACTTTGAGTCCCAGGATGGTCTGTTGGCCACGTGGCAGGAGGTGATTGGTGGAGAGGTGGTGACCCCTGATGGGGCTGTGGGTGTGGTCTCCTCGGGTCCTCACTCTACTTCAGCAAGGTAGGAGAACACACACTTACACACACACACACACACACACACACACACCACACACCACACAACACACACCACACACACCACACACACACCACACACACACTTACACACATACACAAGGAGGCTTCACACCCAGTGGGTAAAACCGGTTGCAATGCTGTCATCGCCTCGTCTTTTATGACATCTTGGCAATTTATTTTTATTTAACCTTTATTTTGACAAGGAGTGATGTTGAGATCAAGGTGTCGTTTAAAAACGAGCCCTGTAATTACAGAGATATATACACCTACTGGTTGTTTAAGAAGCCCTGTAATTACAGAGATATATACACCTACTGGTTGTTTAAGAAGCCCTGTAATTACAGAGATATATACACCTACTGGTTGTTTAAGAAGCCCTGTAATGACAGAGATATATACACCTACTGGTTGTTTAAGAAGCCCTGTATTTACAGAGATATATACACCTACTGGTTGTTTAAGAAGCCCGTAATTACAGAGATATATACACCTACTGGCTGTATAAGAAGCCCTGTAATTACAGAGATATATACACCTACTGGTTGTTTAAGAAGCCCTGTAATTACAGAGATATATACACCTACTGGCTGTATAAGAAGCCCTGTAATTACAGAGATATATACACCTACTGGTTGTTTAAGAAGCCCTGTAATTACAGAGATATATACACCTACTGGTTGTTTAAGAAGCCCTGTAATTACAGAGATATATACACCTACTGGTTGTTTAAGAAGCCCTGTAATTACAGAGATATATACACCTACTGGTTGTTTAAGAAGCCCTGTAATTACAGAGATATACACCTACTGGTTGTATAAGAAGCCCTGTAATTACAGAGATATACACCTACTGGTTGTATAAGAAGCCCTGTAATTACAGAGATATATACACCTACTGGTGTATAAGAAGCCCTGTAATTACAGATATATACACCTACTGGTTGTTTAAGAAGCCCTGTAATTACAGAGATATATACCCTACTGGTTGTATAAGAAGCCCTGTAATTACAGAGATATATACACCTACTGGTTGTATAAGAAGCCCTGTAATTACAGAGATATATACACCTACTGGTTGTTTAAGAAGCCCTGTAATTACAGAGATATATACACCTACTGGTTGTTTAAGAAGCCCTGTAATTACAGATATATACACCTACTGGTTGTATAGAAGCCCTGTAATTACAGAGATATACACCTACTGGTTGTTTAGAAGCCCTGTAATTACAGAGATATATACACCTACTGGTTGTTTAAGAAGCCCTGTAATTACAGAGATATATACACCTACTGGTTTATAAGAAGCCCTGTAATTACAGAGATATATACACCTACTGGTTGTATAAGAAGCCCTGTAATTACAGAGATATACACCTACTGGTTGTTTAAGAAGCCCTGTAATTACAGAGATATATACACCTACTGGTTGTTTAAGAAGCCCTGTAATTACAGAGATATATACACCTACTGGCTGTATAAGAAGCCCTGTAATTACAGAGATATATACACCTACTGGTTGTTTAAGAAGCCCTGTAATTACAGAGATATACACCTACTGGTTGTTTAAGAAGCCCTGTAATTACAGAGATATATACACCTACTGGTTGTTTAAGAAGCCCTGTAATTACAGAGATATACACCTACTGGCTGTATAAGAAGCCCTGTAATTACAGAGATATATACACCTACTGGTTGTTTAAGAAGCCCTGTAATTACAGAGATATATACACCTACTGGTTGTTTAAGAAGCCCTGTAATTACAGAGATATATACACCTACTGGTTGTTTAAGAAGCCCTGTAATTACAGAGATATATACACCTACTGGTTGTATAAGAAGCCCTGTAATTACAGAGATATATACACCTACTGGTTGTTTAAGAAGCCCTGTAATTACAGAGATATATACACCTACTGGTTGTATAAGAAGTTCTATTTACTTTTTTTTTTCGCAAAAAAATACTTTCTTATCAGGTTGTAGTCTGATTTTCTGACTAGATAACAACCTGAATACAACGTTTTTATTGTGTGTGTGTGTTTCGTGTGTGTGTGTGTGTGTGTGTGTGTGTGTAACAGGCTGGACTGAGGCAGCTGGTGAGCTATGACCTGGACACAGAATGGGCGGAGTTTGTCCAGTTTTACCTGCGTGTGGGCGGAGACTGGGCAGAGTGTAACACAGCAGACAGCAGGGAGGAAGGAGTCCTTCTACAGTACAGTAACATGGAGGAATCAGCTGGGGACTCATCGCTGAGATGTACTTCAGCGACTTCATCAAGCCACGGTGAGGAGGGAGGGAGGGAGGGAGGGAGGGGAGGGAGGGAGGGAATGGAGGATTAACGATAGAAGGAATCAACTGTGGAACAACTGATCTCTGAGATATATAGATCTACTATCTAAATTGTATTCAAGGTTTAAAAAGGATTCTAAAGTTTAACATTTTCACTTTAAAATGTCAGACTTGATTTGCCTTAACGAAAATGTTATCAACCCTTACAAAAATTCCACCGGGCACAAAAACTGGTTGAATAAACGTTGTTTTCCACTCATTTCAACCCCAAAATGAAAGGCGGAGACGTTAAATCAACATGGAAAACTGTCATCACGTAAGTGAATTGTTGTGCCTAACTTAAATGACATGTGAATTGTTGTTGATTTCACGTTGAATTCACGTTAGTTGACGACTCCACTCAAAATGAAAATCAAAACTAGACGTTGAACTGAAGTCTGAGCCCAGGTGGGATTTCCACATAATAATTCACAGTTCCTGTTGCTGCAGAATTCTTTTCCTGCTGTGATAAGCAGGGTCAATTAAGATCTCTATTCACCGATTTTACCAAGCCATGATAAGAAGGAGGGAAGAAGGGAGGAAGGAGAGGATGAGGAAGGAGAGAGGGAGGCAGGAGAGAGGGGAATAGAGGGAGGAGAGAGGGAGGAAGGAGAGAGGGAGGAAGGAGAGAGGGAATAGAGGGAGGAGAGAGGGAAGAAGGAGAGAGAGAGGGAAAGAAGGAGGAGGAGAGAGAATGGAAGAGAGGGAGGGAAGAGGACAGTGACGATAGAGGATGAGGAATCAGTTGGGGACTCATAGCTGAGACCGACTTTGCCAAGCCCCGGTGAGCAGGAGGGATTGGTTCCTCTTCAGGTTTCTTTCTTCTAGGGAGTTTTTCCTTGTCGCTTAGCTTCTGCTTCTGCTTGCTCTTCTGGGTCTAGACCGGATTACTGTAAGGTACTTATGACAACTGTTGATGGCTTGATTGAGTGACTGATTCATTGATTGATTGACTGACTATCTGACTGAATATCTGACTGTCTGTCTGAATACCTGACTGAATGACTGACTGAATATCTGACTGACTGTCTGACTGACTGAATATCTGACTGTCTGTCTGAATATCTGACTGACTGTCTGACTGACTGACTGTCTGACTTAATGTCTGACTGACTGTCTGACTGACTGTCTGAATGACTTTCTAACTGTCTTACTGACTGACTGGCTGACTGACTGTCTGACTGACTTTCTAAATGTCTTACTGACTAACTGTCTGACTGACTTTCTAACTGGCTGACTGACTGTCTGACTGACTTTCTAACTGTCTTACTGACTAACTGTCTGACTGACTTTCTAACTGTCTTACTGACTGACTGGTTGACTAACTGTCTGACTGACTGACTGTCTAACTGTCTGTCTGACTGTCTGTCTGATCTCCTCTTCCTAGGTTTGTCCACTATGAGCTGCCGCTGGCCTCTAAGACCTCGTGTACCAGGTTCAGATGGTGGCAGCCCCTCCACTCTGGGGACGGCTACGACCAGTGGGCCATCGACGATGTCATCATACTTTCTGAGAGACAGAAGCATATCATCCCCATGGCCGACCCCACGCTGCCACAGGTCAGTCTCTCATTGGTAGACGACCCCACGCCCCACAGGTCAATCTCTCATTGGTAGACGACCCCACCTGCCACAGGTCAGTCTCTCATTGGTAGAGGACCCCCGCTGCCACAGGTCAGTCTCTCATTGGTAGACGACCCCACGCTGCCACAGGTCAGTCTCTCATTGGTAGACGATCCCACGCTGCCACAGGTCATCTCTCATTGGTAGACGACCCCACGCTGCCACAGGTCAGTCTCTCATTGGTAGACGACCCCACGCTGCCACAGGTCAGTCTCTCATTGGTAGACGACCCCACGCTGCCACAGGTCAGTCTCTCATTGGCAGACAACCCCACGCTGCCACAGGTCAGTCTCTCATTGGTAGAGGACCCCACACTGCCA
Organism: Salmo trutta; assembly: GCF_901001165.1. Classification (NCBI taxonomy): domain Eukaryota; kingdom Metazoa; phylum Chordata; class Actinopteri; order Salmoniformes; family Salmonidae; genus Salmo; species Salmo trutta. The sequence continues at coordinate 70,336 of NW_021822989.1, forward strand.
CAGGTCAGTCTCTCATTGGTAGACGACCCCACGCTGCCACAGGTCAGTCTCTCATTGGTAGACGACCCCACGCTGCCACAGGTCAGTCTCTCGTGGTAGACGACCCCACGCTGCCACAGGTCAGTCTCTCATTGGTAGACGACCCCACGCTGCCACAGGTCAGTCTCTCGTTGGTAGACGACCCCACGCTGCCACAGGTCAGTCTCTCATTGGTAGACGACCCCACGCTGCCACAGGTCAGTCTCTCATTGGTAGACGACCCCACGCTGCCACAGGTCAGTCTCTCATTGGTAGACGACCCCACGCTGCCACAGGTCAGTCTCTCATTGGTAGACGACCCCAGCTGCCACAGGTCAGTCTCTCATTGGTAGACGACCCCACGCTGCCACAGGTCAGTCTCTCATTGGTAGACGACCCCACGCTGCCACAGGTCAGTCTCTCATTGGTAGACGACCCCACGCTGCCACAGGTCAGTCTCTCATTGGCAGACGACCCCACGCTGCCACAGGTCAGTCTCTCATTGGTAGACAACCCCACGCTGCCACAGGTCAGTCTCTCATTGGTAGACGACCCCACGCTGCCACAGGTCAGTCTCTCATTGGTAGACGACCCACGCTGCCACAGGTCAGTCTCTCGTTGGTAGACGACCCCACGCTGCACAGGTCAGTCTCTCATTGGTAGAGGACCCCACGCTGCCACAGGTCAGTCTCTCATTGGTAGAGGACCCCACGCTGCCACAGGTCAGTCTCTCATTGGTAGACGACCCCACGCTGCCACAGGTCTCTCTCATTGGTAGACGACCCCACACTGCCACAGGTCATCTCTCATTGGTAGACGACCCCACGCTGCCCCAGGTCAGGATCTTATTGGTTGCCTCTGACACCAGACAATATTCATGCACAAATCATTCCCAATCTGTAAAATGGATTGTTTTATTTAACTTGAGAGGATTTGGACATTGATTTTGTACATTGAACAATGCTTCAGTTAACGGTTGGTGACGGTAACGAGGATAACTAAAGAACGGATTAACAAATCATCTTGTGTCTGTAAACTTCTATGAGAAGCCGGCGTTTGACTACCCTCTGAACCAGATGAGTGTGTGGCTGATGCTGGGTAACGAGGGGCATGGAGAAGGAGAGGAACGGCAGCTTCTGTGCCACCACGCCCTCCGCCATGGTGTTTGGGCGCTCTGATGGACAGGGTGGCAGTGACCAGAGATCTGGCTCTACGCCCAGGGTACACCCTGCAGTTTAAGGTACGGTGTATGTGTGTATGGTCTCTCTCTCTCTCTCTCTTTCCTCTCTCTTTCTTTTCTTTCTTTCTTCTCTTTCTCTCTCTTTCTTTCCTTCTGTCTCTTTCTCTCAGGAAGTTTCGAGTTTCTTTCATTTCAATCACTTTTTAAAATACCTTTTTTTTAATGTGTTTGTTGTAATGAAAATATATTATTGACCTAATAGAGATTTAAAATTCTAATTCTCCCTTGAACATCGGCTGTGAGTCCCAGTTCAGTGCGTCAGCCCCAGTCCTGCTGCAGTACTCCCATGATGCCGGACGTACCTGGGCACTGGTGAAGGAGGGCTGCTACCCATCATCCTCGGGGCAGGCGGCTGCGAGGGCATGGGCGGGAACTCGGGGAACCAACCGTCTACGCCACGGGAGACTTTGAACGCTGGACCAGGGTCACCGTGGTGATACGGCGCAACGTGGCCGCCAGGTAGATGAAACATGTATTATGGGATGGGTAGATTGAAACTGGCTGAGGTGTAACAATGACATAGTTACTGTTAGAAAGACTGTGAGACGGTACAGATTGTTGTTCAGTTCATTCAATATTGGTCCTTCGAGCCGGGTTAGATGCAATAATCAGGAGACGCTGTTATGCAGATTTACAGCAAGATCGTTATAATGCTGTTATGAACTGCTGAATGACATTACTTTACTTTCCCCTATCCCTGTATATATATCCCCGTTCCCCTATCCCTGTATCTATCTCCCTTCCCCTATCCCTCTCTCTGTATATATCTATCTCCCTTTCCCCTATCCCTGTATATATCTGTCCCCGTTCCCCTATCCCTGTATATCTATCTCCCTTCCCCTATCCCTGTATATCTATCTCCCTTCCCCTATCCCTCTCTCTGTATATATATATCTCCTTTCCCCTATCCCTGTATTTATCTATCCCCCGTTCCCCTATCCCTGTATATCTATCTCCATTTCCCCTATCCTTGTATATATCTATCTCCTTTCCCCTATCCCTGTATATATGTATCTCCCTTTCCCTTATCCATCTTTCTCTGTATATATATATATATCTCCCTTTCTTCTATTCCTCTCTCTCTTTATCTCTCTCCGTCCCACCTCTCTCCATCCCACCCCCTTCCCCACTCAGTAAAACGCGGTTCCGATGGTTCCAGGAGAGTAGCGTGTACGTACGCCCCAGCCTTCGCTCTAGACGGAGTCTACATCTCCGAGCCTGTCCCAACCACTGTGGAGGACATGGAGACTGCATCTCTGGAGTCTGCTTCTGTGATATGGCTATACAGGTAGGTACTGATAGAGAGAGGGAGAGGAAATAATAGGAGAGAGAGAGAGAGAGAGAGGGGGGGGGAGGGAGGGAGGGAGAGGAGAAAAAGAGGTGGTAAATGGAGAAGGAAGAGTGGACATCTCTGTTCTTTGAGTATTGGAGTTGTTGATCATGGAAGGAAAACAGTTTAGTGATTGTGATAACAACATGTTGCTTTCTCTTTGTCTCTGTGTGATCCCCAGTGGAACAGGACAGCTGTGTGCCAGCATGGCCAGTCCCACAGAGCTAGCGGAGGGCTTTGAGAGCAAGCTGAGCCCCTGTGGCAAGCCTGAGTGGGGGTCAGATTGGAGGCGGCTGCGGTACAATCAGCGAAGGCAAAGCCCTGTACTTCAGCAGCTCTGGAAAAGACAGGCACTGACTGTCACCCTGGATACTACCAACACACGGTCAGTACACACGTCCTTCTGGGGGATCAGCTTTACACTACGGAGGCTGCAGTGTTGCGTCAAGGCATTTTCTCCTTTTTCTTCCTTGAACACTTCAACTAAAATCCT